>NC_056746.1:9278019-9445519 GCF_019279795.1 Protopterus annectens
CTGGTTGCTTTATAACAGAATAATGTACAATGCATTTATATAAAAAATAGTACAAAAAGGCACAAAGTGGTACAGTGACATATTTCTGAATAAACCAACTGCATTAAGAAAAGCAGGCATGACATTTATCAGCTTAAGTTGCTAAATTTGAAATGCATGATTATGTTTCTTGTGGCTTCACATTCTAATCTGCATATCTGTAAAATGCGTAAGGATGAAAAAAATATGGAATCTGATGTGCTTAGTGAAACAGTACCACCATCTCACGTATTTGTCTGATGGTATACTAATGAAGAGAAACAATAAGAAGAGATGGAAGGGTCACTAGTGAAAAATGCACATTAAAACTATTAAAATGCATTGCTTTCACAACACACTCTAGTACATGCACAGTATTATATTTGTCCCACTAGGATAGAGGCAAGGCATTTACCAAGACTATCCCCCAGATTCTCTATGCCTTGCGTGGCATGCCAGATCAGTGCAGGAGCTCTAGCAGGCAATATGTCTGCCGTGCAATCCAGGAACAGCCTGCAGGGGCGTGCACAACCGCTCCTGCACTAATCCTGCACGGACTAAGTACCTGTATGCAAATCACCCCATTTGCAGGAGAAATCCATGCAAATGAGGTGAATTTGCGATCCAGGAAGCTTGCAACCAGCTGTGCAGGACTACTGCAATCTGCAGAAATGTACTCTGTTAGTAACCGAGTACATTTCTGCAAAATCCAAAACGGAGCTGTGACAGCTCCAAATAAAGGCTGCATATCAGTTAGGAAGCATGTCAATGGCCAAGTATAAGGCCATTGGTATTGCAAACAGCCAAAAAAAACCCCAAAAAACAACTTTTATTTTTTTTAGCTGATCTCGGCTGTTTAAGCGTAGGGCAACTGCGTGCAAATGGGATCAGGGAGAAAATAACAAAATAAACCTAAATTAAGCATTCTAACTAAAAAACACTATTCTGCCATGCAAGTCAATGGCAGACAGAAGACAACATGGCCAGTGAGTAGTGGTTGCTAAGGGGGGAGGCTCAGTGTGAGACATGTAACTATGCATTAGCAGACAATCCTATGCAAATGAGGGGAATGATAGTGAATCACAGTTTTCCCCAGCATGCTAGTCAGGTCCCAACAGTGTAAGAGTAAGAATAGCTTGGTGCAAGCCTATGAGTTAGCTGACATCATGGGGGGGGGGTGTCAGGCATACTGTAAGTGGATTGGAGCCCTGTGGCTCGGGTTTAATCCTAACTTAGGACAGCTAAGCTAGGGGGTGTGTCTGAATCTGCCTAGCACTCTTTACACTGCCTAAGCGGGCGTGTGTGCTGTGCACCAGGTTTTAAAGGAAGAAAAAAAAAGTTAAACCAGGAAATAGCGGCACTGTGAACATTTGAGCACTCTGTTTACGCGGCGAGCACACGGGCTTATACAGGAAGGCAATGGGAAGGGAAAACAGCAGGAGGAAGGTAATCAAGGTGAACTAGCATAGCTGGCTGGTGAAATGTATTAGAATCAGCCAATTACACAGGCAGCAGATTAGCCCAGCCCAGAACACTAGTATGAACAATGCAAACATCTTCCCCTCTGTTTTTTTCCACACTCTACACCACCGGTGTATACAAGCGGGGAACTTTTAACAAACAAACCTACAAAATGAGAGGGGCTGCAGCAGGCAACATAGAACAACATGTGCAAGAGGCTGAGGGTGGTGAGGATGTGAATGCTGCCGATCAACCCACAGTGAGGAGACAGAGAAGAGTGTACAGACCCAGGGTAACCTACCAGGGGCTACATGAGCTGGAGATAGTGGATGATGAGGCACACGCACAGACCAGACTTATAATAGAGCATGTGTTTGGGATGCTCAGGTCATGGTTCTGGTGTCTGGGCACATCCAGTGGAGCCTTTCAGTACTCACCAGCTACATGTACCAAAATTGTTATGGTATGTGCCATGCTACACAATATGATCCTGGGGAAACAGCTGCAGCAGGAAGAGCACGGGGCAGGGTCACACAGACCCCCACCAATGCCAAGGCCTGCACAGGCACAGAGTGACTCGGAGGAGGAACAACCTGAGCCTGCCCCAGTAGGCAGATGGAGGTGTGCCCAGTATGTTGAGGCCATGGCAAAGAGGCAACACATAGCACATACACTGACACAGTAGGGACCCAGGGAATGACACCTCTCTCTGACTCGCACATACAGTAAAAGGGATGCCAAACATGACACTACCTGTGCTCAACCATGTATAGGGAGTGTAGTATGTGCATCCAACATAGGCAGCCCTCCAGCACCATCCGCAAGTCTGGCACACCCACAAGGTAAGTCAATCAACCAATTGCCAAATGGAGTAGAATGTGTCATTACCTGTATCTATGGTATGGATGTGAGCATGCAAGGGAATTGGGTGGCTGAATGTTATGGCAGCAGAAAGTAGACACCCATAGTGGCACCATGACATATGTAACACATACTGGAGTCACCACAGTAGCCCGTACTACACAGGGTGACAAACCCACTGCAGGAAATGTGCTGGGTGACATGTGTGTCCATATGACTCACACATGCCATTCAGGGAGGTTCACATACCCAACAACAGTTTCAGCCAGCAGGACAAGTGTAGACAAACCCAAACAGAGTCTGTGCTATGGCCTCTGAATGATGGCTATGGGTAACCCCCCCCTCCTGGCCTACAGAGACGGACTACACCAGGTCAGGCAGTGGGATGTTAGTTCTGAAGGATAGGAAGTCAGACACTAATATGTAGGGCAACCAAAGCTAAGATCTGTAGTACACTGGTATGCTTTTAGTCAGCATGATAGGTAAGAATACAGAATGAAATGGAGTACCTGACATACCAGTACAGTCATAGCAAATTTGTACAAGTGTAAGGTGTGCCTCCCATCCTACGTAGTAATGTAATAACAGTCAGGTGTGCCCCCCCCCAATCCTGTGTAGAAATGTAGAAATAGTCAGGTGTGCCCTGCCATCCTACGTAGTAATGTAATAACAGTCAGGTGTGCCCCCCAATCCTGTGTAGAAATGTAGAAATAGTCAGGTGTGCCCCCCCATCCTATGTAGTAATGTGATAACAGTCAGGTGTGCCCCCCAATCCTGTGTAGAAATGTAGAAATAGGCGTGCCCCCCCATCCTGCGTAGAAATGTAGTAACAGTCAGGTGTGCCCCCCCAATCCTGTATAGAAATGTAGAAATAGTTAGGTGTGCCACCCCCATCCTATGCAGAAATGTAGTAACAGTCAATGCCAAATGATCGATGGATACCCTGCAGAAACAGCATGCTACCTGTAGGTGTACAACACAAAGGTCAGCACAGCAGTACAAACTACCTGGACTTGATCCACACATTCATTACAGATGGGCATACCTGGCATGCTCACACACTTAGAGAAATGAATGCAATGTCCATCAACAACATACTGAAAGGTCATACTGGGCATCCTCACATACTTAAACACATGAAGGCCATGTCTGCAAACAACAGTGAACCAGACATATCTGGCAGTCGCAAATGTTAGTGCAAATGAAGGCAATGTCAGTCAACAACATACTGAAAGGTCATACTAGGCATGCTCACACACTTAAACACATGAAGGCCATGTCTGCAAACACCAGTGAACCAGACATATCTGGCAGTCGCAGATGTTAGTGCAGACACTCCTCAGTATGCACCACTCATGCCTTGCACACACAGTGGATAGGAATACAGACATATATGTAAGGACAACACACTATAATAAGCCAAAGGTAGACGTACATAGATGTGTGGAAGAGGGTGACTGTGACAAGGAGATGTCCAGGCCTGTCCCACCCAGCACACAGCCAAAGGACCCCAACCACATGAGGTTCAGATGTCACTCACTGCAGATACTAGCCACTGGTATATGTCAGCATTACAGACTATGTGGTGCATGTGCTAGCTGTGGAACATGACTGTACAAGGAAGTAGTCATCTAGCAGCTGTATACACATACCTGTGAAATATGACCCTGTGTGTGCCCGCATGTGGCGTGTCAACTTCTAGATGAATGGGTTATGGCCCATGCACACACACTGCCCTCCTCATAGCCCTACTATGATAAGCCTGCTGAGGTCATCCACTGTGAAATACACCTTTGGGAGAGTTGTAACCCAGTAATCTCTGTGGCGTGTCCCATAACTGCGCACTGCTGTAGTGTGATAAACTAGTTAGGTAGGAGTTCCAATCCCAGACATGGCAACTGTGTGTGTGTGTGTGTGTGTGTGTGTGTGTGTGTGTGTGTGTGTGTGTGTGTGTGTGTGTGTGTGTGTGTCTGTGTAGAGAACAATGCTTTTTAGGGTATTCACACTCCCTACAATTCAAATGCTCTACTTTGACAAGGCTGCTGATGTCATCCACCTAGAAATACACCTCTGGGAAGGGTGTAGCCCAGTAATCTCTGTAGCGTGTCCTATAACTGTGTACTGCTGTAGTATAATAAATTAGTTAGGTAGGAGTTCTAATCCCAGACTTGGCAAGTGTGTGTGTGTATCTGTCTGAGTCTGTCTGTGTAGAGAGCAATGCTTTTTAGGGTAGTCACACTCCCTACAATTCAAATGCTCTACTTTGGCAGGGCTGCTGATGTCATCCACCTAGAAATACACCTCTGGGAAGGATGTAGCCCAGTAATCTCCATTGTGTGTGCCATAACTGTGTACTGCTGTAGTGTGATATAGGGTTCTATTTCCACACATGGCAGTTCTGGATGTTTTCTGTATGTTTCAATGTTTGTGTAGAGAGCAATGCAGTTTAGGCTAATCACACTCAGTACATTTCAAATGCCCTACTTTGGCAATCCTGCTGATGTCATTCACTGTGAAATACACCTTTGGGGAAGGAGTTCTCCAGTAATCCCCGTGGTGCATACTATAACAGCTTCATGCTGTAGTGTGATATAGTCCTATGTTAGGGGTTCTATACCCACACATGTCAGTTGTGGATGTTTTGTGTGTGTTTCAATGTCTGTGTAGGGAGCAATGCATTTTAGCCTAGCCACGCTCACTACAATTTGAATTTCCTACTTTGGCAATCCTGCTGATGTCATTCAATGTGAAATACACCTTTGGGGAAGGAGTTCTCCAGTAATCCCTGTGGTGCATCCTATAACAGCTTCATGCTGTAGTGTGATATAAACCTCTGTTAGGGGTTCTATACCCGCACATGTCAGTTGTGGATGTTTTGTGTATGTCAATGTCTGTGTATGGAGCAATGCATTTTAGCCTAGCCACACTCACTACACTTCAAATGTCTTACTTTGGCAATCCTGCTGATGTCATCCAATGTGAAATACACCTTTGGGGAATGAGTACCCCAGTAATGTCCATGGTGCATACTATAACTACATAGTGCTCTAGTGTAATAAACTAGTTAGGTAGGAGTTCTAATCCCAGACATGACAGGTGTGTATGTGTGTGTGTGTGTAACTCGTATCCTGTGTGAGGGTTGTGAGTGTGTAACAACTGGGCCCAATGTGGAGTGGGTTTTGCAAATTTCCTATATGGTGGCCCTAGTATATATCACAATGTACAGGGATAACAGATGTGAAATAACTGAGAGGCTGGGGTGCAATTCCACACCCATACATGTGACATCAAGGCCAGGCAAACAAAGTTAGCAACCCCAGTATTACCCAGAGAACACTCTCAACCCATGTATCATACACACAGACACTTGCCTAGGCAACAGCCACTATGTTGGTAGTACACTGCATATTGCCCACTGATAGTTACTATGGAGTGATTGCAGTGGCCTACAGAGGGCATGGCACCCTGTCCATCTGTCCAATAGGCATGTACATGCAGACAGTGCACCTTCCCCATGTTCCCCACTGGACACCAGCAACACCTGTGGTGCCATCAAATGTAACCCACAAAGGACATACCATGCCTGAAAACATGCCCTGTATGGACAGATGCCACTAACACCAGGGAATGCCATTAGCATGCTATCAGTGTAGGTGCAGGGTAAACCTGCTGTCCATTACTAGTTCCCACCACATGAGGCCAGGACTGGCACATCTGATGATAATCTGTGTACACAACATGGGCCAGACACCCCAGGTACAGTTCCACATGTCACTGTACATGCATGTGGGAGGTGTGCACATCACAGATACCGTCCATGTCATGGACTAAGGAACACGTACATGGCAAGCAATGCACAGCATTGGCCACATGCAATAGTCACCCAGGTGACTGGATGGTGAATACAATACCCACCTGTGTGGGCAAATCCAGAAACTACACCCCTGAGCCACAATGCAGACCATTGTCATGTTGCCTGATGCCAAGATATACCCATCACCTAGCCTTGTATAGCCGTCTGGCACAGTCGACCACCAAACACCCATGAAGCAATGCACCCATGCATGTCAGTACTGGCATTGTGTGTGTGTGTGTGTGTGTGTGTGTGTGTGTGTGTGTGTGTGTGTGTGTGTGTGTGTGTGTGTGTGTGTGTGTGTGTGTGTGTGTGTGTGTGTGTGTGTGTGTGTGTGTGTGTGTGTGTGTGTGTTGTATGATGCATATTATCACATTTACACTCACTACAACCCCCATTGACATACTGAAGCATGCTGTCTGATGTCAGAAACCTCCCCATACCCTTTGCACATATGACCTCTGTATGACCCCTATGGTGCATGTGATACCTGCACAGTAATGTGTTGTGGCAATCTCACTAGTAATGAGTTGTATTCCTGGCCCTGCCAAGTGTGTCCATGTGTGTGCATCCCTGTGAGAGTGTGGCTGTGTTGATGCTGGCATCTGTTCATGCAGACAGGCATGTGTACTACACCTACCGTATAACTACCATATCCCTGTTGCAGATGTCAGTCACCATCACATATATGTTCTGAGGGCTCCTCAACATGTAACCTGTGTGGCGCATCCAATAACTGCATAGAAATGTGATAGCACTACATAGTTGTCAGGGGGTTGATACCCTATGCTGGTAGGTGTGTGACACAAACATGCTTAGGTTTTACTCTCCCTCCCTGACTTATCTTTGCCTCTGTCTGCTTCTCACACTCCCTCTTTGGTGGATGTGGAGACCTACATCTGCTTTGCTTAGGGAGCAGCATGTGTATTTTAAGTGATGCTCATGATCAGCTGATGGCCTCTGCACGAATTGCAGCCCTCCTCTAACTGATTGCATGTGGAACAGCTGTGGTAACATTCCCATAGCTAATTTCATGGAAACACACTCCAATATCTAGGAACATCATGTTGATGTTGGGACTTTTCATTCACTGTGAGCAGGAATCCGATCTGTTGTTTGGCAAACAGCATCTCAGATGGACTAGCAATTTACCTCTAACAACATACACTGTGGAAACAGGGCAACACACAGTAGGGGGATGTGCCTGACCTGACTACAGACTGTAAGTGTTGCTATACTGTATTTGGAGTAATAGTTTAACAGTGCGTGTGTGTGTGTTTGTTTGTTTGTTTGTGTGTATGTGTGTGTGTGTGTGTGTGTGTGTGTGTGTGTGTGTGTGTGTGTGTGTGTGTGTGGCTGTCCTACATATTTTAATACCTGCCATGTCACTGCTATGTTTATGAGGAATCCCCATCTGTAGGGTCATCTGCAGACTGGGCAATGTGTGGGGCCTTTGGTTTCATGTGTTACCCACAGAGCATCTATCTGTGAACTGCAGAAGGTAGTGTGAGGATTGCAGTCTGTAGATGGTGAAATCTGTGACAGTTACTGACTTCATATCCATCATAGGAAATATGTCACAACAAACCCTATTACAGCAGTAAATGTATGAGGTTATCACAGCAACATCTCAATATTGGCCCTGTGTATGTGCTTCCAGCCACAACTCTGTCAACCTTTGTACATATGTCATGCATTAAGAGGTGCATATGTGCTGTACACCATAATTAGTGACATCATATCTGATAACAAGACATTGATATACCAGACTGCTACACATGTTATGTACAGTAGGAGTTATATTTGATGACATAACCTGGGCATTCTGTAGTATGTGTATTGTTAATATGTACTTTGGCCTGTGTACAGACTGTGGAAGATGCCAATGTTCTTGGTCCCATCCTATCTGATGTTACATGCTGCTCCACTGTATGTTACCATATCGGCTTACATGTTTGTAGTGCCATACACACATGTCCCATACCACAGACAGCCATTGGACCACACTGTGTATTGGCCCAGTATATGTAGGGTTAGTGTGTGAGTGGCACATATGAGGATGGTGTTGAACAGATAGTCCATATACTGTAATAGCATGCTAGCTTACCATATGTGGCTGTGGCTGTGTTCACATTGGTTGCGGTTATGCACTTTCACAGAGGTGTATCTTACCCTGTACTGTGACATGCCTGTAGAGCCTGCTATTAATGCAGGTACATGTGTATTCCCCCATAGGAAATGTAGGTCAATGTTGAGCCATTCTGACTGTAGCCTGCACAGTGCTTTGTTACATGCCTAGCAGCTTAGTGTACTTACCCAGTGAGATGTCATGTCCAGATACTTGCCTGATGTACTGCTGCCAGGTCTCCTTTAACAGTCATGTATGTCAGACGGAGCAGTGGGATGCTGTACAGATGTATGTCAATATCTAGTGGGTAGTATGTGGCCATGGCACCTCTGTACCAGCAGTTATTATGTGTCAGGACAGACAGGGGTGTGTCAATGTATAACCTATGGGGGCAAATGTATACCAATCGCTATGTGTTATACCCATCTATATGGTTGTTAACATCCACATTGTCAGGCTTGGTCCACATGTTTTGCACTAAGGGGTTCTGTGTATACCTCTGGACTTTCCAGAGTGAGTCAGAATGTCCACATATATTGGCCAATATCTCTGCTGTAGTCCACAGGACCATTATGTGCTAGCAGCGGTACTGTACTATGATGTCCTTAGGATGTCTGTAAGTAGCCAATGGCACACATGTGAAAAGCAGATGTGACCTCCCGCACACACCATGTCGGTGAAGACAATCCCTATGACAGTAGCAATAGTCTACTACTATACCTGTTATACATACCTCACATCCCTTGCACTAAGAAGTTGGAACTATAGGGGATGAGGTAGGGCTACACTCCATGCTCAGGACATATGGAGAAAATATTTGTATATATAATTATCCAGATATCTATATAGATATATACACATATACATAGCGACATATATAGATGGGTATGTATATGTACATAGATATACATATACACACCCAGATATATACATATACAGAGCCATATATGTCTACACATATACAGATAGTGATACATATGCACATATACGTATGGATATCTACATATATATTGACAGTGGTAGGTATATCAGAATAGATATGTATGCATATATAGTTATAGATATCTACATATATACCAACATAACTAGCCATATCTGTACACATAGGATGTGCATAAATATATACCGATATAGACATATATCTATATATATATATATATACATATACATATATCTATATATACACATATCTATATATACATATATGTGTGTATATATATATATATATATATATATATATATATATATATATATATATATATATGTGTGTGTGTGTGTGTGTGTGTGTGTGTATATACATATGAAGTGATGTACACATGGCCATATATAGTAGCACTATACAGATGTCTATACAGACATATATGTGACATGTATAGACCTATTATATGTATACAACCATATTCCTGTCATGTGTAAATGTCACGGTTGTGTACACCCTCCCACATGTGTCTCACCCTATGTATCTACTATGTGCACATTATGATAAAACAACATATGTGATGCAACAGTCATATTACTAGCAAGGACTACACAAGTTAGGAACTACAGGCAAATGTTCAATACTACTCAATATGTGTATCGACAGCTATATTGGTAAAACAACAGCAGTCTTCACAGTGGTCATGGCGTAGTGGTTAAGTGCTGTGACTTCAGTGGAAAGGGTCCTGGGTTCAAGACCTGCAAGGGCTGTTCATTTTGTTGCTGGGCAGAACAAGGGCTGCTGGATACAGAATGGTTAAGGCAGTTTTGAGTAGCTTTAAGTGCATTTGTGCAGGTTTGTGCAAAGCTAAGCAGTGCTAAGCTACGAGTAAACATACGGGCACTTACACCATGTAGGCTTCGCTTATGAGTGCGCAAATCAGCTTAGCTGTAATATTGCAGCAATGTTGATACTTGCTAAGCATAGCTTAGCCCTGGTAACCAGGACACACCATCCAGTCTGATAACCTGTAATAAGTGTATGTAATGCCATTTACAATACATGTACCTATGTGATATCATTACAGTAGCAAGGGGAGTGAGTGTCATGTGTGGGACACAGACATATATGAGGCCTGTACAGCACTGTTATCCATGTGAATGTGTTACATACAGGTGTAGTAGCTCAGGGTATGTGCTGTCACACTGGCATGTAGTGTATCATGGCAGTACTACTGTTGACAATGCTAACCCAGGCAAGAGCAGAGTGCTTAATGTAGTACTGACAACAGGCACACCTGCGAGCATGGCTGGACACTGAGGCCTCCCTGTTGTATCCCTGGTGTGTGAGCTGTGTCACAGTATATACCCCTAGGGTAATGATCCATCATGAGGAATGTAACTGTAGACTACCGTCTGTACAGCACATGTTAGTGAGGGCATCCAAAATGTAGTTATGGCATACAGATTGTCAGATGTCTGTCAACACACTCATGCTACTGTATAGCTACTTGCCAAGCTAATGACTGTCAGTCCCTGTACAGATGTGCAGATGGTAGGTATCCAGCTGGGATATGTACAGGCAACTTCAGCTTGATTGACACTGACATGTCTGCCCAGCTGTGTAAGACGTCGCACATATAGGAATGTCACCCTATATGCACCACATGCCACAGGTACCGCCACTACACTGACACAGTCAACAGAACATGCTTGGGTACAGGTCTCCATCACAGACACTAACCATGTGTTGTAATGCATGTTGCATACATATCACCTTGACCACCTCAGTGGCCATGTGCAGGAGACACCTGGAGGATTGGCTGATGCATGTCGTTCTCACCCTGTGGGTCACAACAGTAGTGCCTGTCAGTTGATTGCACGCTGCCACTTGGCAGGTGTCAGGATAACACTGTACACACAACCCCTACACAACCTATCTCCCCTTGGACAATAGCTAGGTACACAGCTATGACCACCTGCAGGGATGCACCCCTGTACTGACACATTTGTACATGTGCATGACTGAGTATAGCAGTGTCTGTGTGTTAGCACACCTGCACATGGGAATTCCATGAGGGTCTTCACAACCAACACAACACCCATTGCCATAGTCAGTTGTGGCTGCTGCTGTATGGGACATTACATGTACCCTGTTAAGCTTGACCCCATACCGGCTACATGAACCTTGCAGTACCCAGCACAACAGTGGGCTACAAATGGGGTGATAGGCATGGGATACCCATTGTGTTCTGGCATGTGTGTATGTAGTTGTGCATGTCTGTATATCTGTAGGGTACAGCATTCCAAGGCCACATACTCCTATTACAATACCCATTGCCATACAGTAGTACAGATAGTGTTGTTGCCGCCCATAGGTTAGGCATGACAATGCAACACCCTACTATGCATCTGGCATGTGCATGAGATGCATATCCCTGTAGTACCAATGTTGGAGTATACTATGAGTTGTAACACAGTCATGGCCAATGTGTGATGGTGTGTATGGCAGAGTGTCATCATGGGTTTCAGGGAGTACAATATCCAGTGGGGGATGTGGGTGCTGTGTACACTGTAATTACACCAACGTACACCCGGTATATGTCCCATGTACCACGTTATGGTTACTACTGTCACTATCAATCATACAGGTAACTGTTACCACAATCCAAGCCAGTTATGCATGTGATGTGTGCAGCCTACCTGTAACTCACTGGAGACACGGTCAAGTTAGTTAGCAGCGATAGGCCGTGGTAGATATGTGTCTGGCTGTTATGTGTCTGTAAATGTGTATATGACGGTATGTCCAAATACACCCATTACATCACCCATTAGCATACTGTACATGTCTGGAGATGTTCTGCATGTACCATGTAACCTGGAACACACCTCACCCTAAACACTGTGCAGTGTCTGCAATGTAAGCCACAAATGTCAGTATCATGACATAGCTAGGTAGGAGTCTAGTCCCAGTGTTGCCAAGTAACAGTGTGCATGTATGTGGATGGGTCTACATCAGGTTCCAGGGTATACATGCCTCAGCAGGCCACCTGTCCATCAATAACCAGTTTAGTAACCTGTGAAATGTGTTAGACTGTACCCCAGATATGTCACAGCCATGGCGTCACCACAGTGACATACCCCATTGTGGAATATGACTGCAGACCATCCTCATGCTGACACATACACCTACAGCATAAATGGATAACATTATAGGGACTGCAATCAACCAGTGTTACTAACAGCTATAATGCATCATTGCTGGATGGCTACACTACCCGCCAAATATGCCTTACAGTCTACTCCCTACACCATGGTACACTGCAGTCCTGTGGTACAGTGTGGTACAGTCACTGTGTGCATCAGAACCATATCAGCCTGTCCCTGCATTGATGGTATGGATGACAGGGATGTGGCACATGTATCATCATATGCACTGGGCATCCTAGTGCTGACACATGTACACCTACAACACAAATGGATAACATTATAGATACCACAACCAACCAGTGTTCCAGCTATAAGGCATCATTGTTGGACAGCTAAACTACCTGCCAAATATACCTTACACTCTACTCCCTACTACATGTTACACTGCAGTACTGTGGTACACTGTTATACAGTCACCATGTGCATCAGAACCATATCAGCCTGTCCCTGCATTGATGCTATGGATGACAGGGATGTGGCACAGGTATCATCATATGCACAGGGTGTGATGCTTTGCCAGAGGCCAAGGGTGGGCCATACATTTGACACCATGTGTGTGGGTGAGGGGTGTACTGCTGGGAGCTGGGCAAGGTGATGTGGTGTGTGTAGGTATGGGGTTGCCCTAGGTGTGATTGCATAGTGTGTGGGTATGCATGCACATGGGTCTGCCATGTGGCTGCCCTACACAAGTATTTATGGACAGCTGCAGACCATACCTGGCAGGTTGTGCAGTTCACTGCCTCTGGCCACGGACATGTTGATTGTGCCTGCTAGGGTTTCCACGGGCACATCCAGGTACGGGCCTCAATGTGGTACTCTCACCTGCTGATGACATTTGTCAGCTGGTACCAGGTTCCTCCTGGGACTGGACAGGACCACGTGCACGTGGCCTGCTGTGGTGTGGTGTGGTGTGGACAGCACACCCCCTCACTGCCAGGGCTGCTACTGCCACTATGGGAGCCCCTTAGTGTCTTGGCACGTCCAAGTTGACTACCAACTGTTGGTGTTGCTGGCCTACATCCACGCAGATGTCGCCGCACTCCCACCACATGTTCAAGCACGGACAGACCAGGGTCGATGACAGCCATCATCTCACCAGACCATCTATCCATGCACTCAGTTAATCCATGGATGGCACCAGCCAGTTCACGGGCGTTGTCATTTGAAGATGTGAGAGCAGCCCTCTGCAGCCTCAGGCCTTGTCTGTGGTAACGTTCTATATGTGTCTGCACCACCATGACAGCCTGAAACATGTTTTTGCTGGTACCAACTATGTCGCCTCTGCCAGGGGCATGATGTCCAGCAGCCCTACCACAAGCACCCTGGGACATCTGCCTATGTGGTGGCCTGCCAGACATCCAGCTATTCTTGCTGTGACCGGACACAGTAGGCATGGTTACCACACTTTCCTGTGCACTGCCACCAAACACCAGCTGTCCCTCCGCTATGGCCACTGGTGATGGGGTGTGTATAGGCACTAACACTGTGTGCAGGAGTGAGGTGACTAAAAGGGGGATGTCAAATGTTGGCGCAGTGTCAGCCCCTGACAACCCCACTTGTACCTCAACATTAATATCATCATCTTTGGTGTCTGTATGGACACCAACATCAGATTGCATGCAGGAGGGACCCTGACCCACCTTGCCACCTGTGGGGGAAAACAATAAATGCACTTTAAAACCTGTACAGCATTGCCTAACAGTACACACACACACACACACACACACACACACACACACACACACACACACACACACACACACACACACACACACACACACACACACACACACACACACACACACGTGAGGTTGCACAATGATAGTACACACAGTCCTCCTATTACCCATCTGCCTACATGCAGAACGTATGGCACAGAACAGCATGCAGTTCAGCTACAGCCAATCCATGGTAGCAACAGTATACATGTGTGTGCTGCATGTGCTGTGTCACTGGGTGATGCCCCTTCCCCTGGATACCACTGCACCCATGTACACAATTTTTCTGTGCACCTGCACTGCACCCTGTCATGTAATGTGCACCACAACTCACAGGTGTACAACCCATTGTGGAATGTGTAGTACTGTGTCAGTTATGTCAGCTTTACTTCTCACACCCCCTATGTTTTTCAGCAACACATACCTGGGGTGATATGTGGACAGTTGTCATTGGTGAATGCCTGATGCCTGGTTTACAGCTGTCAACATCAACAGATCATGTATGACCACTACAATACTTTTACACTGACAACCATTAGAGCATACCATGGCTATGGGGGCTGTACACATCTTTATTGATTAGACACACACATCCTTGATCTGCAACGGGACCACATCACTGCATATCTTAGCAGTAAACAAGCCCGATATGTAACATATGTCCTGTACTTTCACATGTAGTGTCTACATGTTGTGTAAGTTGTGCAGCTGCTGACTGCAATGCATGCACACCATGTGGGCATATGTGTACACACCCTTATCATGATGGTTTATCGCACCTCTTGTTGTGTGTACTACAGCAGTCACTGCTCCTGGCAGGGGTATACCAGTGTGGGCCATCTGCACTTGCCAGTGTATGTTCAGTCCACCCTAAACATGTCCCCCTATTCTGCATGATTGCAAGGTCTACTCATGTGCAATCCCATGGTGTTCACACACTGCCATCACTATTGCTGTGTGGGTAGGGTTACTGCTGCCACAGTTCCTGAACCTGACTATGTGTAGATAGAGCCATTCCTAGCATCCTTAGGATCCTTGCTGCAGTGCACTGGTGTGTCATGCTGAAACACCCGTTCCTTCACCCTTTATGCAGATGCATGACAAGTACGCCCTACACATGTGTCACTTTGCAGTGTCCCATACACCTTATACCACATGTTGCAGCCTAGACCCAGCTAATAATGTGGACTACTGTAATGCCTTATGCAACAGTGTATCTCTGCAGCAGTTGCCATTGTCCTATAGGTATATACACTGGTGTTGCACTGTATATGGGTGTTGTTCCGAACATGTCCCTACTGTAGGCCATGTCTACCACCAGTATGTTACTCCCTGTGGATACATTCCACAATGACAGGATGTTAGTTATCATGCAGGTGTCTGACAGTCCCTTCCACTACCCCATCATGGTCACCCCTGTGAGACCATGCATTTCACAGCAACAATACATGCACATGTACAGCATGCATTCAGGATAAGTGTGTTAGATGTGTGCATGGAATATACCATCACCATTACATGCCCGGTGTGTTGGCAAGCATCTACATAAAACATATTCACCAGATACAGGCTGCTGCCTTGGTGGTATCCCGGAGGGACCTACATAAGAGGGTGAGAGATGCAATGTCAGTGGCCACACCTGTGGCAGTGCTACAGGATGGGTGCAGTATTACAATACATCAATGTTACATTCCCACGATACTACCACATCTGAACATCTGTTTATCACTACAATGCAGCAACACAATATATCTCTGACATGTCAGATATGCATGATCTACCTGTACCAATGCAGATGTGTACACAACAGTGGTCTACTGATATGCCCTGTGTCCTTACCTGCATGCTCCTTGGCCGGTGTGTGGGTGACACCCACCTCCACAAAGGAGTCCAGTGGCTGACAGATGTCCGGACGGCCAGGTGCCATGAGGCTGGCCACGAGCTCCTCCATACATGTCAGGGGGAAATGGATGGCAGGCCCCCCCCCATAGTGAAGTGATCCCCCGGACTGCAGCAGCATGCCAATGGGCATTGCAAAGCAGGTCAATACAATGATGCCGGATCTGCTCATAACTGCGGTTGTGCAGTCCAAAATCATTGACCCTGTGGACTAGGTCATTCCACAGGGCAATCCACTCCTGCTGCTCATGTGCAGCCCTGCCAAACAGCAGTGGATAGTGCTGGATTAAGTGTGATATCAATATTTCATTTTATGCATGGGAATAGGTGGGCAACCGTGCGTGTGCCATCTTGGCTGAAAGATATAAAGCTGGAAACAGGTCTGAGAAACTCATACAGCAAGGTTACCACAGTTCATAATACACATCTCTGTCACCCCCCCCCCACCATATCTGCTTCAACAAACTGTACATACAACTCATTAGGTATGGCTACATCTTACTTACCGGTTGGACAGATATTGCATTGTACCACACTTTCTGCTATGTGACTGTAGCCATGTCCCTTGTGTGGACACTATCATTGCTGGCCTGTTACAGACTATTCACCTGCATGCCATTGTCAGGGCCACTATGGTTCCATATATGCCAGTGGTATGGCTGCTCTGAGATTGTTGCACATCTGACATTCTGTGTTATTGGAGATATCTATGCATGCTGTTGGACATGTATCAGGATTGTGTAGACTATTACTATCAACATATGTTCTATAACAGTGACACAATAACATGTATATGTTAATTGGCTAGCAGATCCACCTCTCCAAACCCATCAGTCCATGATACCTGGCCAAATCACATGTGTGGCCCAATCTGGGGCCTTCTCATGTACTGTTCCAGCAATACCGTCAGGTGGAACCACCCAGGGGATGTTGTTGCCCCCCTTGGGGCACACACAGACATGTTCCTGTCCCCTGAGGTCAGGTCTAGGGTCTGTTCCATAGCGGGCTCCACAGACACATGTGGGATGTGCTACATCAGTCAGAGGCACCCAGTACTCATTCACAGAGCCAACATGCTCCTCCTGTTGAGCCTCCAGACCAGGCACCTTCAGGATGTGGACTGCTGTTGTGAGTAGCATTGGGTGGGAGGCTTGTTTACATTTTGCCCATATTGAGGCCCATGGGGCGCCCACATCACAGACCACACACACCATCCATGGTGTTTACCCACCATATGTGTCACATACCACCCCTGCAGACTGTCCTCTATATCTACCAATCCTGACCACCTCCACATGTCTACCTGACATACTTCCCCATATTCCCATTGCATACTTCACAGATGGGGGCAATGTGGTCCCAAGAAGGGACTGACATGTGACATACCTGTCCATGTTGCACACACTGCCAGCTGTAGATATCTGTGTGTATTGCTATGTGTGCTGGTGCCTCACACATAGCACGCATCACTGTGTTAGTAATATAGGGGACATGTCTTTACATACATATATGTTTGTGTGTGTGTTTGTATATATGTAGACATGTGCATATAGGTATATATCTATATATGTGTAGATATATGTGCTGTTGTATACATGTGCAAATTTATATGTCTACACATGGGTGTATATATATATTTCTGGACATGCATGCTGATATACATATATATCTTTATATATTATATATGTGACAGCTCCACAAACTCACAACACATTCCTGCACAGCTGTACTGTTCTGCCTTGCTACAACACAGACAGGTGCCACATATGGACATGGCTTCACATTAGGGGGGCATATGTAGGACCCGATTGCAGGTAACCCTATTACACACCTATGGCATTCTAGCATGCTACATTACAGATTAACCTGAGTATCCTGCTAGTGGTGGGCCCTAGCTTCCACATGTCCATCATAATGGCATTACTTCCACCACCAGCTATTGGCCAGGTAATATACATACTTCCCATTACACAACACACACTATGATGGCTTACATCTTGCCTGTTAGTGCTGTCCTGCATAGTTGACGGCTATGGCCCACTACCCACAAGGACAATCACTATTCTCCATAGCAGTTGTACAGTTGAACATCATCACAACAACACTTGATGGCACATATAAATCATTCCACATCATCTATCCCATTATTATGGACCAGGTAGTACATTCTATTACATGTATATATACTTCACATACCTGTTGTGTGAATGATGTCTTGTTGAATGACAGCTGGCTAAATGCCTTTGACTTAGGCTTTTATTGCGAAACGATTTGTCTTTCTTTTTTTTTTTTCTCACCCCCTCTCTCTCTCTCCCTCTCTCTCCAGTAAATAGATTGAGCTGCTTTGAATAGATTGCAGCCTGGCTTTAGTAGGTGAGGCACATGATTAGGTGATTGCCTCTGCACCAATCAGTGTACTCCACTTGCTAACTGCATGCAGCTTGCTGTGTAGTACTTCCAATTACCACTGTCATGGCAACCACCTACTATAAATATCTACATCATGTGGGTGTGGTCCCTTTACCTTTCCTGTGTGATGGACATCCTTCCTGTGTGTGCGCATCAGTGTTACAGACAACAGGTAGCAAGAACTCTTACAGGAGAACCGGCACACTTAGGCCAGCTACATATTTGTAGGAGGTTCCAGAACTGCAGACAGAGTGTGAGTAGAGTTGTGTTATGCTTTGTATAGTACTGGTGTTACAGGGTGTGTGTGTACATACTAGTTTACCTTGGAATGCAGTCTGTCTGCATAGCTCTCAACTGTGGGCCTATTCTCTTGGTGGCCAGAGGTGTGCCTATCATGTTTTGTCTGTCCACCACACAGGTCCTGTGTCAGATATTTCACTGGCAGTGTGTGTGTGTTGAGTGCTATCAGTACATGGCTACATCTATTTCTGTTTCTAACCTCAATTCCCTGGCTAAGGGTATATTACAGACTATCCTGTAACACCAGCGGCTTGCTTAGTGTATGGCAACAGTTTTCAACATATGGGCCTGTGTTCCAGCCTCTGTCCTCCACTTACATACCAAACTTTGCACATATGTCATGCTGTTGGGGGTTGTTCTGTAGTGGGCTGTGAGTATATCATGCTGCCATTGCTGCCATCAGTCCACTGCTGTTGTATCCCCCACACATATGGTGGGGCTGAGACAATACATGTGTTGGCTTCACCTACATAATACATGTGTGCCCTTATGCACTCCAAAGGCCACTGTATGTAACAGTGGTATTTGGCCCTGTATTATTGAGTCTAGGGGGGATGCACCATAAATAACCTAGTATGTTACAAAATGTGGGGGTATCAGGGGTGAGCTGCCTTAATGTATCTGGATGTACAGTACCATACAATTCACCTATATTTACATTACTTACATAAATTGGGTTAATGCAGGCCTTCTGCCTCCTGCCATACAGACTGTTCTGTTTGTCAGCGTGCTTGTGATGGTGTCAGTTATGCCTTTTTATGTAACAGTTACATCCCATTTGGTCAACTGAAGTCTTTACCACCTAGTGATTTTGCACAGAGTGTAGATAGAGGTTGCTGAACTATACACCTGCATTACTTACTGTTGATTGTTTGGTATCCTGTGGCCCAGTCTGTCTTTACTATTGTACAATTTGAAGGGCTTAGCCTGGACAGCAACAGTTGTGAACCTTTCCAGACTACTGTATTAGTATAATTGTTTCATAGTTGCATTACTCTGTTTATATGGATGTCAGTGTCTGAACAGCTGTATGCCATGGCATATTAAACTGTAATAGTACACAAATAAAGGTTTTCCATTTCTGCAAATGTGTGTGATGTTTTATCCTATGACCTCTAGGAGCCAGACTGTACTGCATGATATGTTACCATTACCAGCCTGACATCATACAGGTGGGATGTAGTACTGTTAACATCTTGTGCCCATGTCATGTCAGGTTCTGGTTATGGGATCTGCAACACTTGGTAGTGTATTGCAGGGCGAACATGTTTGGCTGTGGGGGGGATATACCTATTCGTACAAGACATATATTGTTTGGGGCCTCTCAACCCCATTAATGGTGCATGTGGACATATATGTTTTATAATAATCCCATTGTTACAGCTGTACCTATATATATATATATATATATATATATATATATATAGTGGTTACCAGGCTCTCAACAGTTCAAAATATATAGCATAGTATTTATATATATAGCCTGATGGTATAAGCTATATAAACTACTTTTGATTAATAATACCTTCTGGTGTTATATATATGAGCGATATACAATATCTTTACAGCTGTATATATTTTTGTCATATACTATTGCTGAAGATTTTGAACTGTTGAGAGCCTAGGTAACCACTGTGGCGACAGACTTTGTTTTGATTTTAGTTACATATGAATGTTTTAGTTAATCTACCATTGTTATCTACAGCTGTATGGAAAATTCCCCTATATATATATATATATATATATATATATATATATATATATATATATATATATATATATATATATATATATATATATATATATATATATATATATATATATATATATATATAAAACTCTGCTTATATATATATATCTGTACATATATATATATATATATATATATATATATATATATATATATATATATATATATATATATATATATAGAAATGTCGCATCTGTTTAGATATTAATATATTTACACACACACACAACATACATCTAAATGTTGGAATACATTCTCTGTACTGTTGCATGACTGGGCTGGATGATATGTTTTTGAAAACAGCTGGGTTATGTATATTTGACATGGCTTGGTGGTAAATCACTTTGTCTCTGGTGTGCAGGGTCCTGGGTTTGATCCTTACAGAGGCTGTTTATTTTGTTGCTGGGCAGAACACGGGCCATTGGATACAGAGTGATTAAGGCACTTTTGAGCAGTTGTAAGCAGGTTTGCACAGAGGTAAGCACTGCCAACTTCCGGTTACAGTTTCTTATACTCTGTTAGCTTCTGAATTGCTTAACCTGTGTAGGCATTGCTTAACCCCATGCAAACAGGCTTAAACCCGCTTACTGCTGCTTAACACTGCTTACTCCCGCTTGCCCCTGCGCTAATTTCCTTAAAAGAAAAGAAAAAGGGGTTGATAGGAAAGTGGTGAATAAAGGGGCACAAAGAGGGACAGACAGTAGAGAAAATAGCCAAGGATACGCAGGAAGGGTGTAGAGAAGGTCCATAGCTGCCCATTTTTTCTACAGCAACAGCTATGCATATACAGTTAATTTGGAGGTAGATTTGGTCACTCAAACCCCTGAAAGAGGGGTGAGGACAACAATAATAAGTTGTGATGCCAATTAGACCGGATTACATGTGTCCAGTGGACACGTGTGCGAAATGGACAGCTATGTATGGGGCTAGAATTTTTTGTGGGAACAGATTGCCCTTTTTTTTTCAGGTGAGAGTGGGATGTTGGGGAGGGGTAGTAGGTATATTTGGGGATGTAGGTTGGGTAGGTTAACAGACAAGACAAACAAGATGCATACAGGGGCAGTATATGACACATGTGGGGGGTAAATACCTTGATGGGGAGGGGTGTTGGGATATTGGAAGCCCACAAGCCCCCTAGTGGTAACAGTGGGACTGAGGTCCCCACCCATGGGCAGTCACCACTGCACCTTTACAGCCCCGAAGGTGGCTGTGCTGGGGGCAGAGTTGCAGAGCCAGGCTGACTCTCTAATTGCAACATGCGGCCCTTGAGCTGGCATAGAAGATCACCAAACTGCTGGTCGATCTCTCTACTCACCATGACCCCGACCTGGCAATGGGTGACAGGTGCCTGTCTGCGCCCACTCCTGGGGGGGGAGGCGAGCACCATCCCCTGAGGTGGCCAGCTCAGGTGGGATAGGTGGGTCAGCTGGGACCGGCCTTCCCAAGCGTGCTATAGTGTTTAGATTTCATCATCATATGTGGGTTAGTAATAGTCAACACATTCCAGGGTTAGGTATAACAGCATGCATAGATATTCCCATTAACCCACACACCAGATGTGGAACAGTTGCATAGCAAACAGAACACCTGCATATATGGGACCACAGTGGTAATAAGTACAGCATGCAGGTACATTGATGGCACCATGCAACCAATGTTGGAATAATTCAATATAGCACCTGCATGGGAACCATGAAAATATTTATCAAACAATTGGGCATTATCAGAGTCATTACATACCAGTTGGGGTGGGTATGTTGATTATTGTTGGAGATATGGTGGGGGAGAGAGAAAGATGTCAATTAACAACTAGTATATTCCTGTAGTCCACATTACTTTCCTAGTCAGTGCTGTTATCTGTACCTTACAAGTCTTACTACACTACCCTATAGCCTTAGTTTGGACAGTGATATGGCTGTCATCATCATTACTCATGAACCGGTATTACCTGCAGTATTCACCACTTACCTGGCATACCTGTGGAGGGAATGTTTAACACTAACTAACTATTTCTACACATACTCCCGGATTCTGGGTTGATGTTTTGCACATAGCTATCCAACTCTTTCTGCACAGACTCTGGCCATGTGTTGACCACATGCTGATGTGCCGGGACATATCTAGAATATTTCCCTCTTCCACTTTTAGTGATCTGAAACACACATATACATGCTTTCATAGGTTCATAGGTTCATAGGTTGGTACTAGGCTATCAGCCCTAGGGCCTCTACAAGCCTAGCCATAACAATTCCCTGGCTATTTCTTCCCACACTATTTACTTCCCTGGACCCCTATAGGTTCAAAGGTTGGTATTAGGCTATCAGCCCTAGGGCCTATACACAGTTTCCTACACAGTTATATTATGTAGCACAGTGTGGGTGACAGTGACCAGTGATACTTTATTATTCAGAAAAACTGCAACACTCACAATTCCCTACAATACCATAGTGAACAGTACTGGTACAGGTTATAATGGTCTGTATTTCTCAGCACAGTGTTTGTGTCCAATGTAGCTGTGGGAGCAATGTTTGTTAGCACTACCTGACTGATGCCACACTAAGTTCCGAATTACACATTAGTATTATGCACATACATCTCACTCTGTTACTGTACACACTCTGGTCACAGCTTGACAACGTGGGAGTGTAGATAGGACATACTTGAAATATTACACTCCTAACAGTTTCGGGGGTTGCTACAGTGACAGGTGTGTTCTCATGATGTTTGACAATCACTTGTATTCCCTGTTTGCTAACTAAACATCTGGGATCATCTCATAAACTTACCAGGGAGACAGGGGGACAGGCAGCAGATATGGGCACATATACTGGACATTCTGGCCTCATCTGTACAGTTGTGGGGTATGAAGCTGTATGCAGCCTAATTCCACTCCCAGGATTCAGACCATGGCTGTGTCTGCTACAACTTAAACACTGTCCATCACAGTTGTGTCTGCTATATAGAGATTGCTGTATATCTCCTATCTGCTTTCTATCTTATTAATCTCCTATGCTTTTGCATTCTGACCTTGTATTACAACACTCATATACAGATTTCTTAGACAGTTATATGTTGTAGGACAGTGTGGGTGACAGTGATGTGTAATACCTCATTATTCAGAGCAACTGCATATCATTTTTGTATTTCTGTGCACAGTGTTGGTATCTGACAGACTTGTGGGAGGAATGTTTATTAGCACTACCTGAATGTTCCCATACACAGTCCCAGATTCCACATTACTATTATGCACATACATCTCACTCTGTTACTGTACACAATCTGACCACAGCTTGACAAGTTGGGGTGTAAATGGGACATACGTGGCTTCTTAGTCACATAAGGTATTGGAGAGCTGCTAGTGTGCCAGCTTTGTTCTCAAAGCTGTGTGTCAGTCAGTTGTATTTCCTGTTTGCTGCCTAAATGTCTGGGATCATCCCACTGATTTCCCAGGGGGACAGGTTGATAGGCAACAGATATGGGCTACTTTAATAGACATTCTGGAGATATCTGTACAGTTGTGGGGTATGATTCTGTATACAGACTACTACCACTGGCAGGATTTGAACTATGGCTGTGTGTGTGCTAAAAAAACAACAGTTCACATCTCAGTTGCATGTGCTATTTGGTTTTTGTTGTCTGCATTTTTCCTGTTTACTGTCTATGTGTCTCTCAGTTGTACTAAATGGCCTCTGGAGATTACATCTGTCATATACAGGCATTCCTACACATTCAATTTATAGTGCACGGTGTGGGTAATGGTGCTTAATAATACAGTACTATTACATGATTGCATATCTACATTACCGTATGATACCAGGATCTACACATGCAGTCCAGCAGTTAGACCTGTTTTGTCAGGCTATTACACTTTTATTGACTTACAAACAATATGAGACTCTTCCTGCCATATTCTCTAGTGTATGCAGTACTTGCCTTGAACAATAAAGGTTTTATACAGGCAATGAATTTAGTACTACTTTTAATTTTATTTCCTATGACAGTAAATGCATGAGTATTACTGACCTGCCTCATGTCGCAGCCTCGCCATTTGACTGATGTGGGCCTCCTGGTTCGAGGCCTGCTCCATTGCAGCTGTGGGGGACATAAGAGGAATATTTAGCTATACATATCCATGATATACCTGAGGTGGCAATTATTACACACATACTGGGGTGATACACACGACTGGAACATCCCTTGCCACTTTAGCCTCTTGGAACCACTCCTCCAAGAGGTACCCTTTACTCCGCTTCAGGTCGGCATAGTGGTGCCAGACCTGCTCACCAGCTTGGGGTATGCCAGTGGCACTGGTGAGATCACGGATGAGACGGTCCCAGGCATCTGCCTTATATTGGGAGCCCTGGTACTGGCCCTGCAGTAGTCTCTGTTCATGGCCTTTGACAAGGAGTCCTGCCATGACCTTGGACTCCTGGATGCACCAGCGCTGTGCCAGAAAGCGCACACCTTCTCCCCTTACTGCCATAGTGCCTGCAAGGGGAAGCTACAACCATTTATGAGATGTATTCCTGCCTCTTGGGTTTAAGTAGGGTCACTTTCTCGCACTTTTCTGTGACTGGACGGTTTTGAAAAGGCTAAGCTATGGGCAAACCTGCTTACCTACGGTTGGCATTGTTTAAAGGGGTAAACCACTGGGCACAATGAGTTAGCTGCCCTACACATTGCTTACACCTCCTAAGCTGCCCTGTGCAATGCTTAGCGTTGCTTACATTAGACTTTGCATTACAATTCCTTTTTGGCATTGAGTTATTATTCATTACACCTTATATATATAAAATAAATGAAGAAATACCAAACCAACAGGCTAAAATCCAGGAACTTTAATAGATGTATCCAAAAAAGTGGTAAGCACCTTCACAGTGACCACACCGCTTCATCAGACAACATTAACTAAGAAATACAAGTCTTTTATACAAAGTGTGACCAATAAAAAGCCCTTAATTATGATGTCATCAAAAAGTTACAAATTTTTTAAAAGAACACATACTGCAGAAAACACATTCATATATCATGAATAAAAACAGCTATAAAATGTGTGAAAACATATTGCACTTATAAAAATATATATGAAAATAATACATATTATTAATGTCTAAGTCTATGTCCTTTCAGGAAGGGTTTCAGTGAAAAAAAAAAACATTTAGATCAGGTGTTTTTTCTGCACTCAACAATAAAATCCACTTCGGTTCTATAGTTTTAGTGTGGTTTTTAAAATCACCTCCTCTGATGTCATAATTAAGGGCTTTTTATTGGTCACACTTTGTATAAAAGACTTGTATTTCTTAGTTAATGTTGTCTGATGAAGCGGTGTGGTCACTGTGAAGGTGCTTACCACTTTTTTGGATACATCTATTAAAGTTCCTGGATTTTAGCCTGTTGGTTTGGTATTTCTTCATTTATTTTATTCTTATTTTTGTCTTACCAACCTTTATCCTGCTACCATATATAATATTGTTTGCTTTGCACCTTATATATATGCTTGGTATCCATGATTAATGTGTATGTACACTCTGTGGGGTCCTTGTGTTTTATTGGGGACTTCAACACTCTATTATAATTACACCTCACTTCTGGGCTTACTGCTGTACTCCAGTTCACATATTTATGTTATGTAGTGGGTTATGGAACATATGACTGTATACTGATTCCTTTCACAGGTTCAGTGTTGTTTTACTATGGTGAGGACTTGTTTGCTGATACCTCATTCTTTTTTACTTCTGCGATGGCTTGGTGGTTAACTACTGTAACTAGAGTGTGTAGGGTCCTGGGTTTGAGACCTGCATGGCTGTTGATGGGCAGAACAAGGGCCATTGGATACAGAGTGATTAAGGCACTTTTGAGCATTTGTAAGCAGGTTTGTGCAATGGTAAGCACTGCTAACCTGCCGTTACGTCTGCTTACAGAGAGTTAGCTTCACAATTGCTTAACCAGTGTAGGCAATGCTTACCGCCGCACAAATGGGCTTAAGCCCACTTATTTGTGCTTAAACCTGCTTACTAGTGCCTTATTCATTATGACTTTGACACCTCACGTGCATTTACTGCAGTATTTCAGTTCATGAAAATATGTTATTTAGTGGGTTATGCAACATAAATATTACTCATAATGTGCTTTGCTATGGAAAATGGAATGTGTTGCAGTGGGACTCAATCCGGGAATGCCTGCTTGTAAGGCAAATGCTCTGCCCACTACACTATTGCTATTCTGCTTCATTTGCATATATTTTCCTTGTTATCCTCTTCAGCCATTTAAGCTGCATTAACCGTAGCTAAGCGATGGGCACACTCACGCACCTACGGTTAGCTTTAATCGGATTTTTTAAAAAAAAAATAAAGGGTTTCTTCATTTTATTTATATATACTGTTGCTGTTGTACACAAGGGGGACTGTTGGTGGGGATATACAGTCACCTATGAGCGGTCTCGCTCATTTCATACTCCTTTCTGCTGTTCTTCATTGCAGGGGCATGTATATTCTGAGAGCTCTGCTCTCAGACATGCCTCCTGCACTCTTACACATTCTGTGTAAGCCTAGGGGCTCAGGCAGCACGCCTCATTACTATGCATGGCACGCTGCCATCCTGTTCCTAAATGGCCGCCTCCATGCAGGACTAAGCTAGTTCTGCACGGAGGAATAATAAATCTGGGTGTATATATGTACTCAAGTTGAAAAACAGAGGAGACAAGCATAGTGTAGGAAATTTGATAGGGGCAGTAGGGATGAGGCATTTGATAAAATAATCCATTATTTGGGAAAGGCATTTCCCCTGGTGCGGGAAGAACCTTGACAGATGCTGGGTATAATGATACCCTGCACATGCAGAGGCATGCTGGCTGGTGAATGGTGCAGCAGAGAGATGGGAACACGTGCAGTACGTTATCATACTCTTGTACCATCCTTGCTGTACATCACATAAGCAGGTAGAAAGAAGATAATTATACTTACAGTATGAAGACTTGTGGTTGCATTACTGTGGTTCCCTGATCCCTCATGCTTGTTATAATACTTTAATAAATAGGCCCAGAGTTTTATCTCCTATGAAACTCTACAAGCATGGTGCCTGGACAGGAAATAGTCTGTTGGGTGGAGGAACTTACTGTAGGCAGTACAGCCAGATAATGGGTGCTATAGCTAAGAAAAAAAAAAACAGTGAACCATAGAGATTGTGTTTTATTGCTTTCATGGCATGTTGTTAAGACAGCTTTATGGTTTTCTCTAATAAAAAAAATGCTAATGTTAATATACAACTGTTAATCTTTGCAGAGAAAAGTCAAAATGAACTCCAAGGATGGAAATATTTGTGTGTAGGAAACATTAAAGCTTATAGCTGGCCATAGGGAAATGGTCACCTGAAAAAATACATGAGTACCAAACTAGCAGATCTTTGTTTTCAACATTTTCTGAGAGATCGTGACTTTGTGGTGTTGCTGTTTTTTTCATTCGCTGCATTGGAATCTACAGGTGTAACCGATAGAAGATTGTTTCCCAGTCATTCTAGTAAACATGATGCACAAAATATAGTCAAAGTGACCAATTAATGGATCATTTTCAGTGTCACTGTTCTGTAAATGCTTAACCATAGGTTCATAGGTAAGTACTAGGCTAGCTACCCTTGTGGGTCATTTTAAACCTAGCTAATTTCCCTTTTGGTGCATGAATTAACCTATCCCTGTTGGTGTTATATTCGTCTTACCCAGCCAGTGGTCAATAATTATATATTACCCCTAGTCAGAATAACTGGGATCATACCATAGAGTATTTGAGGGGACCCATGCATGGAATTAAGGAGTTAAGAGCTGCCTTTGTCTATTAGTAGAACACGGGGTAATCCTAGGGTAAATTTTCTATTGCCCATTGATACAAGATGAGGCTGAATATGCACAGGGATGAGGTTTGTTTTATGTGGATGAGGAGTCTGTTCCACAGCAGCGGTATCCTCCGAGAGATATGCAGAAGAGGTTTAAATCCCTAGAGTGAGTATTTCTGATGCCATTTGACCTGATGATGTGCAATAAATCCATCAGTACTGGGTATGAGGATGCTTTATATGGATTCCAAGTACAGTGACAGAACTTTGAGTCAGTCCGTGTAGAGGATATTGCTTAGGCTTTGTATCCTTTTAGTAAGGTATCTCTGTGAGTGTTCTAGTTTGTACATATACCTGGACAGATACATGCTAAAGGTGGCTTTATACTCAATGACTGGCATAATGAAGGGTGGGTAAAGGGGGGCAATGACTTCCCTAGATTTAGACACAATCCCTTTGTTTAAAAGCTGTGCAGCATAGAAGGACTTTTTTATGACAATGGACACATGTTGGGTGAAAGTTAAGTCACTGTTCATATAAGTTCCTAAATCCTGAACAACTGGATCATCTCTTAAGATCCATCTTCTGCTCTTCCTAATTACCCTAAGAATTGAACATTTGCTGAGTTATCAGTAAAGAAATTAGCCACTGAATTAAGTATATCAGTAAATACTTTACCTTTGATCAGTTAAAAAAACTAATAAGGAGCATATTTGTGGATCTGTTTATTTATTATAACAATAACTGATGACTTAGGTGTGGTATATTGAAGATTTACCCATGGTTGGTGTGGTTTAATCATGAAAGCAAAACCTGAGTGATTAAACAAAGGCAACCATAGGTAAATCTTTAATATACCACACTAAGGAGTTGGTTATTGCTTTTATACAATGACATTATATAGGAAAACAATGACTTACCTTTCTTAAATAATGTCTTTGCATAACGGCACCATGGTGCTCTTCTGCTTTTCCCTTGATATCCTAGGGTGCTGCTGATGTACTGTGCATGTGCAGGGGATGTGCATTCCCATGCTTTCGCAGTACACCAGTGCTATGTGAAGGAAGCAACAGAGAAAGGAATATCTCCATTGCTTTTTTAACAAAAAAAAAAAAGAAAAGAAACAGTGAGGCTTTTAACATACAGGCAAGACGAGGCAGAGAAAATAAAAGGATAATCGGGTACATTTCTTTAATTTTGCATAATGTACCCGATTATCCTTTTATTTTTCTCTGTGCCGTTTCTGTCGTTCATTTAGGTTTCCATTTTTGTGAGCTTATTTTAAAAAAATGAAATAAAATAAAATTTTTATTGCATATATTAATGGAAAAAAGTCCGGGCAACTGGACCTTTTTCCATTGGTATATTTTCAGATTTACAATGGGCATGCTGGTTGGGCTGACTAATCAGTGTGCTACTTTTTGATAATTGCCTTTAATTACTGGGAGAGTCTGACTGGGCATTTTCAGAAGCGGCATGAGATAATAATATAATTACACGATTTAACACAGAGGCATAAATAATTAACATGTAATCACCAGGGTAAGTACTCTGTATTGATCAAACAGAATGTTAAGCTCAGGCACATTTATAGACCATTCATTATTTTATATTGCATGCATATATTTTAATATTAGTGCATAGCAGATGAGGCATATGTATATTTTATCCAAACAGTTAAAATTAGCTGTAAGGAATTTTGTTTTTTTATTTTTATCTGACAAAACTGCAAGTAACAGATGAGAAGCACAGAATCAAAATAATAAAATGATTATTAAATGTGATAAATATGTAAAGAAATGCAAATTCTGAAGAATTAACATGTTGTAATCTGCCTGTTGCTTAGAAATACAGTGTTATATACATATCTGAACATAACATAAATACAAATCACTTTGTAATGGATGTACGTTATTTAAAATATTAGACTCAGATTATTAATATTTTTAAAGAATTTCAGTTTTAGTACAAATAAGCAATAGCAGAGTAGTATAGTTCCTGTTTTTAAAAAAAGGGGATTCAGTTCCTGTATATCTTTGCTTGTATTTATCAGTACTGCTTCCTGTAAGTATGTTAGGCAGGTTTACAAAATTATTAATTACAGGCATCAGTCCGTGGAGTGGACAGGAAAAATAATAAGGAATATTTTGATGTGTATTATACAGGCACTCAAACTTTAAACAGGTTTATGTATTTAAAAAATGGTTATAGTAATTTGAAGTTAAATAACAGAATTGTATTACAGAGCAAAAATTTTTTAAAAATATTGAAAGACATCTTATTAACAAGGGTTATCCTTGGCTGTAAATTTTATTTCTTAACTGATGATGGTAGATTTTTGTCTAGAACTTGTTTTCTTGAGATAATTTTCACCTGCTCTGCAAGCCTGATGTAAGGCAAAGCAATTCTTCTTTGTCTGTATGCCTTCTATAATGTGTCTAGGTTTTCTCTATAAACACTGCATTATGTCTTTGCTGCTATCGTAAGACTTGAGTTTCTTAACAGAACAAATCCATTTATACTAAGGTGGTTAGTTGGTTGATGGTGATGCTTACTTGCAAGAAGATACAGCATTGATTTATGTACATTTGCAAAAATAAATTGCCTCACAACCCTCTCTTCTGAAGAGTGCTGTGCTAAATTTATACTATGACATTGACCGACCTTCCTGACTTTCAAATCCCAGGTGTTCCTCAGGTTGCTGGCAGTGAAGAAAAACAATCTGGACATTCTTTAAAAGTGTTAGTGAGGAAGGGAGAAGTATCTGCTATAGATTGCCTGGATGTTATATTCTGACTTATATCCCGTGTACTCACATCCTTAGTTAAGAATAAATATGATTATTTCTTAGACTATTTTTGTTGTTGTTTTGGTACAAGAATTTGTCTGCACTATGACAGCTGTGTGTAGGCTCATTATAGATGGGGGTGGGTTGTTATTGACAGCTGTGTGTAGGCTCATTATAGATGGGGGTGGGTTGTTATTAACGTGAGTTAGCAGCAGATTTAGTCTAAGCTTGTTCAATGTTATGCTTTCCTAAGCCTGGCTTATCTGAAAGCATATTTGTCTCTGATACCCTGGTATACAACGGAAACTGTGCTTTATGTTAACTATGCTTTGAAGAACTTTGGTGGCCAGTATTTGTTTATTTATACATTTTTATTTGTTAAATTAGTTGCTGGGCTGGTCCACAGACTCTTTTCAGCCACAGTGTGAGTCAAAGAGAGTAGAGCAGCAACACAGATTTACAATACACAATATACAGTTACAGTATCATGTTGATAATGATAAATCTTTGGTTAGGTAAAAGGATAATAATTTAAATGAGTGATTATATTACTTTGAAGTCACATAAATGTATTCTTTGTTTGATATAAAGAGGAGGAGGAGAAAGTGCAAGTCAAGCAATATACATTCTATAAAACCAAAAAAAATGAAGTGGTTCAGGAATTAACCACATTAAAACCAAATATAAGCACAACCAAAAAACTGTTGAACACACCAGTAACATAGCCACCTCTTGTGGAAATGTATTATTTAAAGTAGGATAAGTGCTTTCACGATGTACATAGACTACCACTTCATCAGATCAAAGAGACAGGACATCTAAAACACATTTAAACTCTATAATAGCCAATCAGATGTACCAAATCAAAACACACCCACTATGATGCAGTTACACACCCCATATAAACATAAGATCAGCTGGCTTCAGGGCAACATATTCATTCGAGCCCTTAAAACCCGGAGGCTACATAGGTAGCCATTTTAGGTCTAATTTTATGTACATATATGTATTCATGTTTATTTTTTATATGAATATTTTACATTTATTTTATGTTTTGCTGATCTTATGTTTATATGGGGTGTGTAATTGCATCATAGTGGGTGTGTTTTGATTTGGCACATCTGATTGGCTATTATAGAGTTTAAATGTGTTTTAGATGTCCTGTCTTTTTGATCTGATGAAGCGATAGTCAATGTATATCATGAAAGCGCTTATTCTACAATGAATAATACGTTTCTACAAGAGGTGGCTGTGTTACTGGTGTGTTCAACAGTTTTTTGGTTGTGAACATACATTCTGTGTTTTACTTAAAGAGGAGATTTCATATGGTAATGTAACATTTGTTACATACATTGTTTGTTCTTTCTCTTATTTACATATTTACAAAGGTATGTGAAATTGTGTTTAGGGTTTGGGATATGTTTGAGCTATTAACTGTAGAAAAGAAATTTGAGTGTTGTACTGAACACATTTTAAGGCATGCTAATTGAATGTGTCTCTTTATAACATTTTCCTTAGTCACTGACATGGAGACATATGTATTTTCTTTATTTATATATTTTTATGGTGAGTTGGGTTAATGTGTATGTGTCAGATCCTTAGGTACTGTCACTGTAATAGTTGTGTTAGTTTTATTCTGCCATGTATAGTTTTAGTTTTTTATTAGTACTATACTATTATATAATATTTTTTAATATATAATAACCTTCTTGTGGAATGTCTTGACTGACAAGAGTTCTGTACTATTGAGGTATTTTGTTGAAATACCTTTTTTTTTGTCACTAGCCCAAATTTAGAGTTTTATAGTTTTGGAACAAATTCATTACCACATTAGATAGAGTAAGCAAAAGAGAGTAATGTGCTGGTAATATGCTGGTATGAAGAATATTTTTTATTTGAAAGAGGTGAGTAGTTTCTGTGAACCCAGTCAGAGCATATGTGGGACTGAGCTCCCAGGTGTCCAGCATAGCAACTGAAGGTGGTATGATTGTTAGCCAGGTCCATGTAGGTATATCTGTGGAATGTGCCCTGGACTATTTCATGACAGTGTGTAAGTCTACACATATGATGACCAAGGGTGTCACACCTCACAAGGTGTCTGCTCCACCTTGTAGTAGCCACCTCCTCGTGTTGTACATTTTGTGTATGGCTGGGGTACACCACACTGGATGCTTGGCATTGGTACAGTGAACCACAGTTGGGTAAGTGAATGACTGGCTCATGCAGTCCTGTAGGTACTGGTAGATGGCAAATGTGATTGATGCAGTGGCTGCCGCACACATTGACCACTGACTAGGGTCCTTAAAGGAGACCACAGTACTGCGAGTATTGTAGCCTGCCTGGAGGCAATGTGTATGGTAACTTTCGGCAACACTCACAGCAACGACATGCCAAAGCAGAAGCCAATGTCCAAATAACATAGATCAACTGCATGACAATATGTGTTATCACATGTATTGACATGTGTCTGCCATCATAATTGGAAATGGCCGGTAAGACTGGCCTAAAGTTCCCATGATGTACACACAGTGGGTGTTGTTCTTATTAATAAAGTGGCAATACCTCCCAAATCGTGACCTCTGGGTATGGTATGAAAGTGGCTGTTAACTCCTGCAGCTGATTGATGTATAGCATTGCTCTCAGTCGAAGATATGGTTCCTGTAGCACAACACAGTATGGGTAGTCAAGACACATACACGATTAAGCGAGCCCGCAGCATCAGGTGAAACTCACTGGCTCATGCCATGACACAGTCCCGACAAGCTCTACACTTTACATATGCACAGTGGTGTCCATTGTAGGACCCAAAATTGTGGAAAGAATCAATTATGTCTTATTTCAATGCATGTCCTGAAATGATTGTCGTCACAGGTACACATATGCACCGCAAGCGTGTTTAATGTTGCTGATAGCTGTCCATGTAATGCAGCACAGATGCACAGAAATACCCAGGGTACCGGGTCCATAGAACTGCCACATCACACCGCACATGACGGATGTGTAATGGGTACTGTCAATTGTTGCAGTCAAGGGATTCTGGGTATGTAGACTCTGTGCTCGGTGTTGTTTCGCAGGCAATCCTTTCTCCCGCCCGTGGAGGGATGTGCGTAGCACCTGCCTTACTCTCCGCTAATAATGCAAACCATACCGGAGAATGCTAAATGTAGGTGTGGAATGTACAGCCCTATACTAGTGTCCAGTAGGCAATTGTCATGGATGGACACATGGCCAGGATGGCACCCACAACTGCAAACCCGGTAAATGACATAGCCGCGGTAAGGCATAACACAGGAAATACACATAGGGACTACAGTTGACATTCCACATACAAAGCCGGACTCGTGCCAACACCGGGCGTACACAGCACTCAGTCTGCCAGCAACAGACTGAGGAGCACCCGCCACCGCGGAACAGATGTGCGACCTGTGGAACACATACTAATGGCACACACACAACGCCAAGTAGGATATGTAAACTATGGCTTTCCCACCTATGTAGACAACATGGTTAAAAGATTGCATAGGTTAGCATCATGTTCTGGTGGTGTTATATTGCAAATACAGTGACGGATATGTCCCATTGGGATGTCTGCGGTTAATATGAAGCAGTTGCTAACCAGCATCTTTGGATGTATGTCATTTGTCCACAGTAGTAGATCACCTGGTTATGTAGCACCATGTGGAATGGGTAGTCTAACAGACATCCGCGATTGCTGAACACACAGTATCAGTGAAACCCACTGCTCACAAGGACACAGTCCGACAAGCTCTACACTTTACATATGCACAGTGGTGTCCATTGTAGGACCCAAAAATTTGTCTAAAGACAGGAATGCCGCCTTATTTCAACACTTAAGTGAACTCATTGTCGTCACGGGTACATGTATGCACGCCAAAGCGTGTTTAATGTTTGCCGAAGTAACTGTCCATGTAATGCCTTTTAGATGCGCAGAAATACCCAGGGTAGGGTCCATAGAACTCGTCCACATCACAGTCCCGCACATGACGGATGTGTAATGGGTACTGTGGTTGTTGCAGTCAAGGGATTCTCTGGGTATGCGGAGCTCTGTGCTTCGGTGTTGTTCCATGAGCAATCCCTTCTCCGCCCGTTAGGAGGATGTATAGCACCTGCCTTACTCTCAGCTAATGAAATGCAAACCATACTCGAGGAGAATGCTAAATGGAGGTGTGTTGCATGTGTACAGCCCTATACTAGTGTCCGGTAGAGCGAATTGTCATGGATGGACACACCATTGTGTAAACCCGGGATGGCACCCACAACTTTGCACAAACCGGGTAAAAATGACATAGCGTGTGGTAAGGCATAACACAGGAAAATACACATAGGGACTACAGTTGACATTCCACATACAAAGCCGGACCCTCGTGCCAACACCGGCGTACACAGCACTCAGTCTGCCAGCAACAGACTGAGGAGCACCACTACCGTACAGTGGAACAGATGTCGCGACCTGTGGAACACACATACTAATGGCTTTTACCTGGCGTCCGTAGGATGTGTAAACTATGGCATTCCCACCCTCACGAAGAACATAACATGGATTTGAATGAATACATAGGTAATCAACATGTTCGGTGGTGTTATATTGGAAATACAGTGGCGGATATGTCCCTGATTGGGGCGTCTACGGTTTATATATGGAGCATTTGCTAACCAGCATCTTTGGATGTATGTCATTTTGTCCACGAGTACTAAATCCTCACTGGATTTATGTAGCGCACCATGTGGAATGGGTAGTCAAACAGACATCCGCGATTCCCTGAACACACAGTATCCAGTGAAAACCCACTGCTCCACAAGGACACAGATCCGACAGCATCTACACTTTTACATATGCACAGTGGTGTCCATTGTAGGACCCAAAAAATTGTGGAAAAGAATCGAATAATTTCTTATTTCAAGCAGCGTTACCTGAACTCATTTAGTAGGTCACAGGTACACATATGCACCATAAGCGTGTTTTAATGTGTTGCTGATAGCTGTCCATGTAATGCAGCACAGATGCACAGAAATACCCAGAATACCGAGGTCCATAAGAACTGCATCACATCACAGTTCCTTTTACGCATGCCCGGATGTGTAATGGGTACTGCATCAATTCCCGATTTGCAGCGGTCAAGGGATTCTGGAGTATGTAGACTCTGTGCTCGGTGTTGTTTCGCATGAGCAATCCTTCCTCCGCCCTGTGGGAGGGATGTGTCGTAGCACCTGCCTTACTCTCAGCTAATAATGCAAATAGCCATACTCCGAGGGAGAATGCGCTAAAATCATAGGTGTGGAGATGTGTACAGCCCTATACTGACAGTGTCCAGTAGGCGAATTGTCATGGATGGACACCCGGTATGAAAGCCAGGATGGCACCCCACAACTGCTACATAAACCAGGTAAATGACAGCAGCGGTAAGGCATAACACAGGAAAAGGAAATACACATAGGGACTACAGTTGACATTCCACATACAAAGCCGGACTGTCGTGCCAACACCCGGCGTGCAACACGGTACACAGCACTCAGTCTGCCAGCAACAGACTGAGGGCACTATACCGCTTCGTACAAGCGGAACAGATAATGTGACCTGTGGAACACATACTAATGGCACACACAAGCGTCAAAGTAGGATATGTAAACTATGGCATTTCCCACCCTATGAAGACAACATGGTTAAATGAATGCATAGGTAAAGCAACATGTTCGGTTGGTGTTATATTGGAAATATAGTGGCCGAGGATATGTCCCATTGGGATGTCACAAGGGTTTATATAGAAGCAGTTGGTAACCAGCATCTTTGGATGTATGTCATTTTGTTCACAGTACTAAATCAGCTGGTTATAGTAGCACCATGTGGAACTAAGGTAGTCAAACAGACATCAGCGATTGGGAATTTATACACCAGCAGTGAAAAGCACTGGGCAGGTGGACACAGTCCAGCAACATCTAACTTGACATATGCACATCCGGTTGTCCATTGTAGGACCAAGAATTCTGTGCAGAGAATGCCGGCTAGCTTCCTGCATTACTCATGTGACCTACAATTGTGCGTCCGCCCGCGTCACAGGTACACATAGAGCGCATAAGCGTGTTCAATGTTAGATGATAGCTGTCCATGAACTGCAGCACACATGCACAAGAAATACCCAGGAATTATGAGGGTCCATTCAGCTGCGTCCACACATCACACTGCAGCACATGGAAAGGATGTGTAATGGGTACTGTCCACTGTTTGCAGTCAAGGGAGTCTGGGTATGTAGAATCTGGCCCGCCGGTGTTGTTTTAGCCAGGCAATCCTTTGTCCCGCCCGTGGGAGGGGGCGTGTCGCGTAACACATCGCGTCCTCTCCGCTAATAATGCACACCATACTCGGGGAATGCAAAATGCAGGTTATTGAAATGTGTTTTAGCCCTATACCAGTGTATAGTAGGCAATTCCACATGGATGGACAAAGCGTATGACTAAGATGGCACGCACATAACTGCAAACCCGATTGGAATTACACTGCCGTAGTAAGGCATTACACAAAGTCATACACCTCGGGACTACAGTTCACATTCCCCATCCAACAAACACAGACAACCAGCCGATGAAGTCCAAAGGCAAAAGGCGAGTACTGTAGGGACCGTCAGTGACCAACCAAGAGCACACCAAGAATTAAAGGCAGTCACCATAGTCTATTGGAGCCCGCCCGTCATAGCTTCATAAGCAGACTTATTCAGAACTTCACATACAATGCAGTCAACCTACTACATTTACAAGCATTAATGAATGAGGTCGGTTACATTAAGATGTGCTAGGTACTAATTACATGCCTTAAAGGCAGACAAGCGAGACAAACCTTACTTGGGTTACATCATCCACACAGTGAGGACATCAGACATTGCTTCGAAAGGTACAGTCTTCATCGGAGAAATAGAAATATCTGTACATATATGAAACATGCACCAACATAAAATGTTTTCCAAATGTCTGACTGTGTAAGATACATATATATGTCCTACGGTGTGTGCCAATATCTTAAAAGAACTGCAGACACCCTAGTAATATAAATGAACCATAATATATACACATAAACCGTTATGATTATGACTACTGTAAAATAGACCAACGAAATGTAAAAGATTCACAATGTGCTAATGTAAACATTCATTTAGAAGCTTACTTAAATAAATCAATTCAGACATCCATAGTGTAAATACTAACACAAAGGGGCCAGCCAGTGCTTGCGCCTCCATGTACTGGGATGTGGTTCCACAGCTTATAGTGAGTGTCTGGGTGATGAATCCGTCCCAACAACCGCGTTCGATTAATGACAGTGTCAAAGGTTATTGCAATCAGCTGCCCTTGTGGTTCTGAGGATCCTAACTTATTTCACGTGAAGCATAGTCATCCAGATCTGGGTTCGACTTAGCGAGTGTGCTGCATGCCAGGCGCGGGTCACCCTGGGCAAGTGGTATGCAACTGTATGCAGCTGGAGATTTCTTTCAGTTAGGTCGAAAGTATAACACATATACCTGAGTACCCTGCATCCGTTTGTCGAAGAACTGTTGGTGCCTTTCAGCTGCTGCAGGTTGTTGGGTCAGATACATTCTAGGCGAGCGGGCATTGTACCCAATCATAGGTCTATTGGTTGATGAGTACAAGGGGACAATGACCTCCCTGATCTAGATGTGAACGCCAACTTCATGATGATGTGGGCAATGTGGAAGGTCTACCTAACTATATTGGCTTAACATGTGTGTCTAACGAGCGGTTAACAACGTATGCGTGTCCCCAGATCACTGGTATTGGCCCCCTCCGTGCTCAGTGGATTGCCACCTATATGGTAGCTCGAGGGTGCAACCTTGTTCTTCTTCGAAGGGAATATGCCTATCTTTCCTGGCATTTAGCTGTAGGACATGTCTCTGGTACCACTTATCCACATCTGTGAGGCACTCCCTGAAGGATATCTGTGTCCAGATGTTGTGTCTGACTGTGGGATCCGGTTTGCAGCCGTATGGAAACATTGTCAGCCATAACCCCCCCGTGTATGCGTGTACATTGCAAATGTAGATGCTGGAAATAGTGGACCCAGGACTGAGCCCATGGGACACCACCTGTGACTGGCTGTAGGTATGACATGGAAGCCAGCAACTTCTTGGCCATGTGTGTTTCTGTGACTTAGCCGTTTGCAACCCATATGGCTGATGTATCGATTTACATTCAAGATGCCGGGTTTATCAAGTATACCCGAGGGGTGTTATTGTCCGAAGGCCTCTGCGAGGGTTGAGGTAGGCTGTATGGACTGCTTTACCCTCAGCCAATGGCCTTGGTGACTGATTCTACAAAGTGGAAACGTGACAGGGCATGATCTGACTATGACCAGCTAAGCTGGAGTTGTATCCAAAGGTATCACGGGTCCCCTATGTCTTTATCTATCGCCGTCCCATTATGATCCATCTCCATGCGGCTTTGCAGATAAAGGCTTGTCAAACTAATGGTATGGTAATAACCAGGGTCAGTGGAGGCACCATCTATGTGGAGTGTGACTACACAGTAAGCCCTGTGCTACTACTCCAGTGCATGCAGTATCCTGAGAGAATTGAGGCTAGGATTAAACTAGCTGTCCTAAGGGTGTGGGTTAAATTCCCCTTAGAGTTCCTGGAGTACACAGCTGGGACACCCATGTGGACCCATGGATGCTGTGTTGACTGCTACTTAAGGGCTGGATGTGGGTAATGCTGGACATACCCACGGCAGGCGGTAACCGCGTTCGAGTCCGATGCCCAAGGGACCCCACACATAGCGGCCTTAGGCATAGGCCAGAAGTAGGTAGCCCGTCTAGGGTGTTGCTCTGCACTCGGGGCACCTTTTCCAGACTCTATTTGGTGTAGGTAGACCAGGAGGGGTAGCGGGTGTTGATGTATCGGTGGCACCTTCTGTCTAGGTCTCCACTTACCATATAGGCCACTCTTCCTGTGGGTAATACAGCAGTACCACCCAGACGCATGGTCATCGCTAGGGTCATTGCTAGTATGGCATCATCTATGTAAGGAAGGAAACCATATATCCCCTAGACATAATGGCACAGCATAATGCCTTGTTAAGCCGTAAAGGCAGACATACGTCAATTCACCAGCGGTCGCGGGCGTGCATGCGGCTTGAATGTCCGTTAACAATGCCGACAATGTGTCGCTTTGTGAAACAAACTCCACAGAGACATTCAATAATAGACAACGCACCGGACAACCCGATGTCCCTCGTGTCTGGAAGCTGTTCAACCTGTTACGCCATGTTAAATGTGGTAGCACAAGCGGAACGGGCCAAACAAAAGCAACATGGACATGTCTGTGGCTCCAGTGAAAGTCGTCATCGCAAATGTTAAACCCTTGTAATATTGCGACACAGTTGCAATAACCATATCACGGAGGGTTAGTAATGGAAATTGGTTAGTTCGATCAGACCGTGTGCAATTAGTATAGCGAGATCTAGCGGATACACCGCCAATCGATGCACACGATTCTACGACTAATTGGGGGAGCCATGACATGAGGTACCATGGAGACGGACAAAACGTGCGCATCTGACACATCTAACATTCGTACTGGGTCAGGGCAGTCGCGTACAGTGGAAGCTGACCAAGACCAAACCTAAAGCACCACAGCAACACCCTGACAATGCGAAGGCCTGTATGCATATGGGATATAAGCAGCTGTCATCTGAACAGCCCTGTGGTGACGACATATGCATCCTGGGGCCGATGGCGGGGAATTAAGGAATGTTCAACATGCAGTACCGCACCTTTCCAGCAGGAGAATGGATGCCTGTGGACGTATGCGTGTTAATGCTGCGGGGTGATATGTAAATGTACATAGGTACCAAGGGTATGCATATTAATGACAACGAACAGCTAACGTGCACTGGTCACAGTAAAAGCGTCAAAGCGTGACTGCAGTCACGCGTTGGAATTATGACTATAGAACATATAGATGTGCTGCGTGTCGCGTAAAGCGTCCATGCTGCAAAGACTGTTACATATATAAAGCTGTAAGTGCTTTCTGCACACGTCCGTCAACCCGGATCAGGCATATGTTACCGTGGAATAGTCACAAATGCATTGCAAAAACCACGTAACCACACGTGACACTGTAAACATATATAAGCGGACCCTACGGATATGCAAGTAATAGCGGCGTCGCGTAACCCTGATTAATCGGACATCGCGAGTGTATGCATTATTATGTGCGTGTGTGATCCAGTGGAACCAGGGAAGGTTACGGATGTCTCCTCCACACTGCGTTTACATTCATAATTGTCAACTATATGCTTAAATAGTATTTATTGATTCCATGCTTTGTTATCGGTAATGTCTACTATTATACACATCGATATACAATAACCTGATCAACACACTACATTCTAAGGTGCACTCTCAGCAATTATCAACTATGTGTCCGGATACTGATTGTATTTACCCTTGTTGGTTATATAGTAACACATTGTTGCCGTATTATTGTTTTCCATGAAGTAAGGCATGCAACACTTGATATGTATATGTCCGCGTTATAATCAAGACTTGGAGCACTGTCCACCTAATAACTATGAGCAGGTTTATTGATTATTTAAGCTTTAAACCGACTCTGAAGGGAAGTGTATTAGGAGACGGCTATGTCATGAAAATCCGTCTCCGCATCTGGATGGTGCCCCATGTTAGTAGTTGAGAGAGCTCAGTTATCCTTTTCACTGTGGAGTCTATCAATTATTTGACAGTGTCTGTTTCGCCGATATATGTTCCATAATGTAAGTTTATGAAGATGGAGGCAGGGCGCTTAAAGGTTTGCTGTATTTCGCATATATACTGGCACGTGGATTATAGATAGGCCATGTCATACAAGCGATGGGTAGTCAAGCAGACATCCACGACTTCCAAGGGAACATACAGCGGCAGTCAATACCACTGGCCAGATGGGGACAGTCAAACATGTTCCCCAGTACACTTTACAAATGCACATGCGGTGTCCATTGTATGAGACTCCAAAATTACGATGTTCGTCTGCTCCGTTATCCACTGGGATCAGCCAATCAAAGTACCAACGGTTGACTACGGCACAGCTAGACATATGCACCACCAGCGTGTTTAAGGTTGATGATACCTGCCCATGACATGCAGGACATATGAACAGAGGTCACCAGACTGCCGTGTCCATACATGTCGCGTCCATATCCCAGTTCCGCACATGAAGGATGTGTCATGCGTACCGTGGGGGTTGCAGCCATGGTATCCTGGGTATGCAAAATGGGGCACCGGTGTTGTTTGGCAAGATAATCCGTTGTCCCGCCCGTGGGAGGGCTGCTCTTGGGGTACAGGGCGTGCCTTAGTCCCAGTAAGGATGCAAAGCATCCATAGGGTAATACTAAAGGCATGTGTGAAATGTGTTCAGCCCTACATCAGTGTCAGTAGGCATTTCCCAAGGATGGACAAGCGTGCGGACAAGATGGCACCCATAATAGCAAACCTGGTGGAATCACACAGCCGTAGTAGGGCATGACACAGGACATAAAGATGGAAACAGCAGTAGATACACCCGTAGACATCCATCCTGCCATGAATCCCAGCGTACACAGCAGCGAAAGGGTGCTATCAGATATGGGGATCACCCGCTTCCACTCTGGAACATACCTGCGACCGTGGAACACATATTAATGGCACACCAACAACGTCAACTAGGAGGTGCATACTATCGCTAAAATAAGGCGTTCACACACATAACCGACATACTGTCATGAATAAATAGGTTCTACATGTACCGGCTGTGTTATACTGACAATACAGTGGCGGATAGTTCACAATGGTACCTGTGAGGATTATCTAAAGCAGTTGCCAACCTGCAGGACTACAGTAACACCCTATGGGTAAATTGTCGAAGGACAGGGCTTACGAAGCACTACATTATATGGGTAGAAGCGGACAGACATCCGGGAATGGGGAACATCACGGCTGACAGTCAAACCCACTGGCGAATGGACACGGTCCAACATGTCCTAAGCTTTACATATGCACGTCGGTGTCCATTGCAGGACCGAAATATTACTCCTTTAGTGAGTGTGACCAACATAGTCTGAACCGGAAGAGGTGACAGCCCGTGACTACGGCACAGGTAGATATATGCACCACAAGTGTCTTCAAAGGTGATGACAGCCGTCCATGAAATGCAGGACATATGAATAGGACTCCCCAGGCTGCTGCATCCATACCGCATACGTTCACATCCCATTTCCGCACATGAAGGTGTGCAAGGGGTACTGTCGAGGGTTGCAGACATGGGATGCGGGTATGCAAATATGGGTGTCGTTATTAGTGGATTGGCAGATGATTCATCGTCCGCCCGATGTCTGCGGGGCGTGGCCATGGCATATCGCGTTACTCATAATACTAATACCGATCATCCACGGAAATGGAGAATGCAGCTGTGAAATGTTGACAGCCCGATACTAGTGTCCAGTAGGCAGTTCCCATGGATGGACAAACGTCGGCCAAGATGGCACCCATAGCTGCAAACCTGGGGAATCCCACAGCTGTTGCAAGGCATAACCCAGGGAATACAGATACGTGTACAGTACACTCCCCATTCAAAAGAAAGACCGCTGGGCAGATACCCGTACACAACACTCCATGTGCCAGCACATCTATAGGGGATCCTGCAGCTTCCATACAGTGGAACAGATGGGTCACCTGTGTAAAGATACCAATGGCACAATCTCCCGTCTGCTGGGAATGACATAGGATGGTCAAACTATGGCGTTGACACCAAAGAAAGACATCCTTCGGTGAATTAATAGGATTGATGTCAATACACCATGGCAAACACCCAATGAACAGGGAAGACTTGCTGGCACCCTATGGCCACAAACCATGTCACACATAGGTAGATGGAACAGTCAACATAAACATTTAAGTCCCGACAGGTGCATATGGTATCCAAAGGTACTCCATAGACATGTATGCGCTATGACCCGTTGGCACCGTGAGACTTACACATAACATGGAAGTATCCAGGCTTTAAATGTCCACCCTTACACTTCCATTTGTCACTTTCTATGCGAGCAATGGAGATGTAGCCACAGCATAGAAAGCAGAGACGTATCTGCTAACGAAACACACACATGTCAACATCACAGAAAGCATACTATGAACACCCGTATTACATGATATTGTACTATGAAACACAAACAAACCGCAACCTGCAGCAAGAATAGTCCCCCGTAGTTCGACACAACACAAGTCTTCGTGAACATTTGAACAGTTCATTAAAACATGCAAGCGTTTGATTTGTTTCCACAATGTGCAGGATATGCTATGTCTAAGAATGTTCACAATCAACAATGTGAGTCTTAACATGATTTTAAATATCACACTGTTGATTGTGAACACTTTAACAATTTGCTTATTCAGTTGTATTGTCAGCAACGGAAACACACACACACACGGAAGGGACGGAGATGAACCTACGCCTATTTACACGAACTCAGTACAGTATGAATCATTTACACAACAGCTACCGAGTTAACTGGCGTGGCGCTGTCAGAGGCATACATGTAGGCTGCTGACGCCACCAGAAAACAATATTTGGAAATAGCCAAGGCGTGTTAGCGAGCGTCCTAAAAGCATAATCAGTCACAGAGGCAGCTGGAAACAAACACACACACAGAGACACACACACACGGAGGGGCGGGGAAACGAACCCTCGACTATCTACATGAACACCGCGACTGTATGAAGCATTTACAGAACGCGCTACCGAGTTTGCTAAACAGAGCGCTGTCACAGGCATACTTTGTAGGCTGCTGGCGTCACCCCAAGACAATAGTTGGCAATAGCCAAGGCATGTGTATGGAGGCGTCTAAAAGCATAATCAGTCGCAGAGGCAGCTGGAAACACACACACACATGAGACACACACCGCGGAAGGGACGGGGACGAACCTACGACTATCTACATGATACACACTACTGTATGAAGCATTTACAGAACAGCTTCTCGAGTTTGCTAAACAGAGCGCTGTCACAGGCATACTTGTAGGCTGCTGGCGTCACCCGCAAGACAATAGTTGGCAATAGCCAAGGCATGTGTTGCGGGCGTCTAAAAGCATAATCAGTCGCAGAGGCAGCTGGAAACACACACACACAGAGACACACACACGGAAGGGACGGGGGCGAACCTACGACTATCTGCATGAACACACTACTGTATGAAGCATTTACAGAACGGCGCTACGAGTTTACGCTAAACAGAAGCTGTCACAGGCATACTTGTAGGCTGCTGGCGTCACCCGAAGAGAATAGTTGGCAATAGCCAAGGCATGTGTTGCGGAGCGTCTAAAGGCATAATCAGTCGCAGAGGCAGCTGGAAACACACACACACAGAGACACGCACACACGGGAGGGACGGGGACGAACCTACGACTATCTACATGAACACACTACTGTATGAAGCATTTACAGAACGCTACCGAGTTTGCTAAACAGAGCCCTGTCACAGGCATACTTGTAGGCTGCTGACGTGAGCCCCAAGACAATAGTTGGCAATAGCCAAGGCATGTGTTGCGGAGCGTCTAAAGGCATAATCAGTCGCAGAGGCAGCTGGAAACACACACACACAGAGACACACACCGGAAGGGGCGGGGGCGAACCTACGACTATCTACATGAACACACTACTGTATGAAGCATTTACAGAACGCGCAACCGAGTATGCTAAACAGAGCTGTCACAGGCATACTTGTAGGCTGCTGGCGTCACCACTTAAGACAATAGTTGGCAATAGCCAAGGCATGTGTTACCCGGCGTCCTAAAAGCATAATCAGTCGCAGAGGCAGCTGGAAACACACACACACAGAGACACACACAAACACGGAAGGGACGGGGGACGAGCCGACAAGTAAGTGCATGAACACACTACTGTATGGAGAATTTACAGAACGCTACCGAAGTTTGCTAAACAGAGCTGTCACAGGCATACTTGTAGGCTGCTGGCGTCACCATGAAGACAATAGTTGGCAATAGCCAAGGCATGTGTTGCGGAGCATCTAAAAGCATAATCAGTCGCAGAGGCAGCTGGAAACACACACACACAGAGACACACACACACGGAAGGGGCGGAGGGGCGAACCCTACGACTATCTACATGAACACACTACTGTATGAAGGCATTTACAGAATGCGCTACCGAAGTTTACTAAACAGAGCGCTGTCACAGGCATACTTGTAGGCTGCTGGCGTCACCATAAGACAATAATAGTTGGCAATAGCCAAGGCATGTGTTGTGGAGCATCTAAAAGCATAATCAGTCACAGAGGCAGCTGGAAACACACACACACAAGAGAGACACACCCACGGACGGGGCGGGGGAGGAACCTACCACTATCTTCATGATCACACTACTGTTTGATGCATTTACAGAGCAGCGCTACGAGTTTGCTAAACAGAGCGCTGTCACAGGCATACTTGTAGGCTGACGTCACCCGCAAGACAATAGTTGGCAATAGCCAAGGCATGTGTTGCCGAGCGTCTAAAAGCATAATCAGTCGCAGAGGCAGCTGGAAACACACACACACAGACACACACACACACACACAAAGACACACACACACGGCAGGGACGGGGACGAACCTAAGCCTATCTACATGAACACACTACAGTATGAAGCATTTACAGAACGCGCTACCGAGTTTACTGAGCAGAGCTGTCAGGAGCATACCCCTCGTGAGTGGTATCATTTGCAGAGGCAATGCGCCCGATCGGTGTTCGGACAGAGTCTTGAGTCACGCGGTCTGTTACCATCCCAAGGTCACCCGTGACACTAACACGTTAGTGCTGCAGTCCAGATTAACAAGAAACTACTGATCAGTACCTCACTGCATACTGGGCATGCTCGGACACTTAGACTTCGGCACAGGGCAGACATGCATACATGTTGCGACGGCATGGGTGGCGTAATGTGGACCATCGTGTGTCCAGCCACACAACAGAAACCTGGCCATGCCACAGGCGTGGCCGCTATAGGGGATACAGGCATGCACCCGGGTATAACTGCAGGCGGCATGGTGTGCACTGTGCTGTGTGTCTATCTACACAGCTGCCTACTGGGCATGCTCAGACACTTAGAGTCGGCACAGAATCAGACATGCATACACATGGTGCGGCGGCATGGGTGGCGGAATGCAGACCATCCTGTGTGTCCGCCACACAACAGCAACCCGGTCATGCCACAGGCGTTGTTGCTGCGGGGAATATCTAGAGTGCAATTAACCATGTGTAGGACTGGCCTACAGTTTGTTTGATGCTACAGACAGACCTCCCAAACACAGGAAACTTGCGCAGATGTCCTGAGGACACTGCTGAGTGGGCATGCTCTCACAACAGCACAGTATTGGGTGACATGAACCACCCATACATAGCCTGGGAACATTACCCATGGCACAACATATGCGCCAGCAGTCCCAGGTGTTCACACACCTGGCCACTGTTAAACAGCCATGCACCATACATACTAGGGGGGATGTCTGACAGTTCTGCCCATCACGCATGGTGAGGATATGCCCCACACAGGATGTACAGCCCTCAATGGTGATGCAAGACCGTATAGTGGATCCACTGGTCATCCACTCACTGTAACCAACACCAGCATGGGGGACCTCAGTGATGACCTCTCCACAGAAAACCACACACATCATAATGACCGGTGTGGTACCCTACAAGTCCTCCATGCCAATGTTGAACAGAGGCCAGACCGGCAAACGCCTAACGAATGCCTTCCCCGACCACCCACATGCATGTCTGCAACAGGCAAACATGATGACATCAGGACCTTGTCCACCACAGGTAGGCACATGGTGTGGTGGACCGCAGCCACTGACTACCTGTACATCAACAGTTGGAGCTACTACATGGCAGGGGCAATGCAAGTACCAGGGAAACCATCACCCATTCATACCGGCGTCACCATACGGCCCCACATACCATCATCCAGGTCCGCTTGTGGGAGTGGTACTGCAGAGGGCACATGAGACAACCACAGGGCCTTCCCTAACTGTGGTAAGGACATGGTTGGGGGCACACAGACTTGCCTGGAAATGGTCCAGAATGGTACAACAGTCACTGCACCCACAGACATTGGCTGCATACCACAGGACATGTTCCGTGCATACACCCCCGGCGCCCAACAGGGAACATATCCATCCCACCAGAGTGTATCCTCCCAAACATGTCATATGGCCTGCAGTGATCCCCATATCTCTATGGCGCTTTGACCGTCAGCAATGGGCACCGATGGTGTCCCTGGCTGTGTGCTACCCAACCTCTTTGAGGCCCTCGGCCCACATGCGGCCACTGTGTCATATTAGCCTTACTATGGGCTATGTCCCCAATGGATGCCATATGGCATCTGTGGTCCCACTATGCCAGGGTAGTGCTCCTATGGACTGTCAACAGCCACACCCTATACGCGACAAGTGTTGTCTGCAAAGCTGTGTGGAGGTCCATGCTGGTGGTCATGGTTACAGATAGTGGTGTACAGCCAATACGGAACATACCCACAACTACATAGTCAAGGGCGGATCCTGCCTCGAACCTGCTCGTCCAGTCTGGAGTGGTCACCAAGGCCATTGATGGGGATACGTGGGTTTGCACACAGTACCATGACCTGGTGGGAGCGTTCAGAGCACACTACACATGGGACCCATGGAAAGGCTCGCCAGCATACATGTAGGGACATATGTCACCCGATGCTTCTCAGACAGGTTGGAGGTCACACCACACAGGGTTGGTGCTCAAGGTGCCTTGTCACACTCATATCTGGACCCAGTGGAGGCCCACAGGCTCACTCCTGTGCCCCCCCTGCCATATGGCATCCGACCTTCCAATGTGCATGCAATCATAGGGGATTGTAGCAGACAAGGTATGCAGATGACCACGCACCGCCAACATACCCAACACCCCATGTTACACGAACATCCACCTAGGGCGCCATAGACATGGATGACTGGTGCCAGAGCCATGGCCTGCTACTAAATGCCAGAGAAGGTGCAGCCCTACCCAGTGTGAAGGACATGTTCGTCCCAATGTCACATGTAGGTGGTACGCCATTGATGGTGGACATGTTCAGGAAATGGCTACCACACCTGTCGGCAACCTCTGTCAACACACACAATGGCAATGTGGGTGTGAAGACATTCCATTGTGGCCTCCTGGTCTGGATGGAATGGCAACCACATCAGGGGTGTTCATTGTACCCCTGTACACATCACACACCAGTGCAATGACTGCGTACAATGGCACATGTGGCCTGTAGCTAACCTGGCCTGCAGCACTTCGGAAGGACCGCAAACGCTCCACAAGACGGGGATGGCGGTGCTAGGAGATGTGTCACAAGCTGCACGACCAAGGAGACACCGGCTGTGGATCTTCACAGCACAGCTGCTCCGTGGTGATCTGTGCCTGACATACACGGCCATGTCTGACCTGGGTGACATGGGCACATTCCACCTCAGGCCCCATGCAAACACGAGGGCACAGAAGCGACTGTCAGACACCTCAACTCAAAGATGAGTGGGACGTGCTGGGGAACAGGGAACGCCAGACACCCCTACAACACGGGAGGAGTGCCAGGCCATGTGAAGGAAAGGCCCTGACTGCCTTTGTCCAGGACTGCTAATGACGTGTGGATGTGTGACGATAGTTATGCGCCAGTCAACCTCTGTGTGTCACTGCTAGACCAGGGGCTGGGGACTGATGGATATGGCATCCCCATCCTGAGGGGTGTTAGATGCCACACACAGTCATGCTAGGTCCACACATGTCGTAGGGCACATATCCTGTTACGTTCATGTGTGCCTATGTACCTATGTAGGGGTCCATGCCGGATGTGGGTAACTGTGCTATGCTGATTTTGCCAGACATGCCTGTGGGTACCCCCACAACTACACGTGGGGAACTAATTACAGTGCTCCCAGTAGGCGATGCAAGTACACCATCAGTATCATACGGGTTAACTGCACCGACATGGTGCTACCAATGTAACCACCACACATACTGTGTACACATATCAATGAATGCTGCACCTGTCCTGCATGGTATGTCTGCTGCATGATGTCCGTGCACAACCCACATCACATACACACCTGTCACCAGCCATACACACACACCACAACATACACAGCCGCACTATGCGGACACAGGTATCACATACACCTCTCACTATCGTGTCCACCCTGTGCATCATAATATGGTAGCTTAACCGCATTGATGGTGTGGCTCACAGTTATGCGGCAGAGACTTAATCATATGCACAGGGTGATGTGTGCCACAGGCATGGGCTGTACCAATGGATGACATCATGTGTGTGTAAGGGCCAGTGCATTGAGTGGGCATGACTATGTAGATTGCATGTGGGTGTGGTGGAGCCCTACAGTTGTGTCTGCTGTGTGTGGGTGTGTGTGTACACAGTTCAGTCATCTGTGATGCCTACACGGGGTATGCTTGGCAGCCCCTGACTGTACAGTGCAGGTGTTACGGCTCACTGTGTCTGCCCGGCGGCAGTGACCAGCGCCTGCCTGGGGTCACACGGCCACGACCGGGTGGAGGTACAGAGTGTCCACTCTCGCATGACACATGTCCGCTGGAAGCGTGCCCACGACGGGGCCGGCCAGGGCCAGGCCCACGTGGCCTGCTCTGTCCTGGTGTGGATGGTGTAGTAGCAGCTGCAGTGCTACTGCTACCATCACTGTCTGTGTGGGCATGGGAGGTGGCACGCACACGCTGACCTGCAGCAGGTGGTGTTGCTGGCACACGGTGCCCTATGCCTCACCTACCTGGTGTTCCTGCAACGGACTGCGCACGCTCAAGGATGGCCAAGCCTCGGTCGAGGAGACCAGCCATGTCGCCCAATCTCCTATCCAGAACATCGGCAAGATGCTGTTGTGCATTCGCCAATGCCTGGATGCTGTCATTTAGGGTACGGATTGCGGACCTCTGCAGCCTCTGCCCTTCCTGGTTCTGCCGTTCGGCACGTGCCTGCGCCGCCATTACAGTCTGGAACATGCGTCTGGTTATACCAGCTGCTGCACCTGTACGGCAGGTGTATGTCTACGGTGCTCCCCACGGGCAGCACCTGCCACATGCCTGCGTGGCACTGCACCAGTCCTTACACTGGCAACATCGTGTACCCACACCTTCTGCAGCCACCACACATTCCTGCTCGGGGACAACAGACGCTGACTGACCGTCATCTATGGGCAATGGTGTTGGGGTATGTGTCGGCATCTGAACCGTGTGCGGGGATGAAAGGGACGTATGTGTGATGTTCTCCAGTGGCACAGACTCTGCCTGTGACGACCCTGCCTGTGCCTCATGCACATGCTCATCACCACTAGTATCTGTGGGGACACTAGCATCAGATTGACCGCAGGAGGGGAACGCACCTACAGCACCTGTCAATACAAAGACATACCATCGGTTACAATACAGACACACACACACACACACACACACACACACACACACACACACACACACACACACACACACACACACACACACACACACACACACACACACACACACACACACACACACACAGCATGCATGTGATAATGCAGGTGGCATGCAGCATTCACACAACACAGACCAGTGAATGCAGACCAGACATTCATAGTGGTAGTATGTACACTGCCCTGGTGGGGACAGTACAACAGGCAGGTGTCATTTAGTAGGCATGCAGTACACACATTCATGGTAGTTTGCATGCATCAGCGTGATACACCGTGTGGCTGGCAAGTTGAGAGTACACATGGCTGCCGACACTATGTAATGTACACCGCAAACATGTGCGGTATCATGTGGACATGTGAAGATGGTGTCCCACCGCATGCACCACATCACAATGGCTGTCATGGTGCAGTGTTATGTGTACAGTGTACAGATACAATGTATGTGTAACAGTGATGTCTGTGCAGGTACGTTGCTGTGAGCTGTGTGCATAGCTGCACGGTGTGGTGCGGGCTCTGTGCCACTGCACAGTAGCAGGACACAGCTATGTGTCTGTGCGATGCGTGACCTGGAAGCATTACATTGCCATGTCTGTAAGTCAGTTCAGCTGCTCAGCAGCACATATATGGTGGACATTGGAGGCACCTGTAGTAGCTGTGGAGAGGAATTTCATGTCACTGGTGTACTACATCAGATGTCCAGGGGGTCCACTACATTGATGAACCCACTATGTGTGTACAGGGTGCAATGGTGAGTACCCACTGTGGATGTGCTGTGTGGCAACATGCCTGTAGGTATCAACCATGGCCTTGTCTGTCTGACTCATTGACAATTGTGTGTGGTAGACATCGTGCACACGGCCCTGTGGTGGCCCATGTGACATACACCCATACTAGTGTGGCGTGTCACATTCTCTACGGATATGCTGACAGTGTGTATGTCTGCTATGTTGTGCATAGGTCATATCATGGTGTGACAATGCTGCAGCCAGACATCCACGTGCATGGGACATGGCATGCGCCATGTCACAACGCAGCACCGATGCAGGGGCATGGGTCACATTGGTAACACCTGTGCTCTGGCCAGATCACAGCTCACTCTGTGGTACTGTGTCCATACTGCACTGGCATACCAATTCATACTACACATGCAGCCATTGTGTAACACCTACACCATTGTATGCATAGCTGAATGCACGTAACACACCAATTGGTTGTGTGGTGTCATACCACTCTACGGTAACGGGTGTATCTACTGTACATGGGTGGTGTGTATGTCGGGTGGTGCGAGCTGTATACCGTGACGGGGGCACACACAGGTGAGCATGTCATGCCTAGACACATGGGGAATATCAATACAGCAGAACATGCGTTTGACTAGCAACAGACTTACCTGCAACAGACCCTTGTCCTTGCGACACGCCAGACATACCTGTAAAGGCATTACACAAAGGTATACACATTAGCCATTACTATCTCCACGGTCAGCACTGTGCATGACACATCATGCATGTGTGTGGTTGCATGTGCTATGCACATGTCTGCTAACACAACATAGCATACAATGGTTTGCATCTTGTGTGGCCATATACCTGGCATGTATTGCTATATCATGTGTTGTACTATGACACCCACACCTACGTCGCCTATCATACAAACATGCAACACTGACTTACCATGCGGCTCCAGGCTCATAGCTCGGGAGACACCCACCTCCACGATGGACGCAAGTGGTTCTGCGTGTTGTTCCGTGGGTGTCCCCAGACTGGCCAGGAGCTCCTCCGTAGCTGTGAGTGGGGGCTGTGTTGGTGGCCCACCACCTGTCCCACGTTGTTGCCTGGCGATTGCAGCGGCACGCTGTCTTGCATGCCGGATCAGGTCTGTGCAGTGCCTGCGGATTTGTTGGTAGCTGTGGTTGGTTCTGCCCACGCTGTTCACCCTCCTGCACAACTCCTCCCACATCTCCTGCCGTTCTTGTGCCTGCTGTGGCACATGGCTAAACAGGGCGTTGTAGTTACTCTGGAGGTATGGTATGATGACCTCCTCCTCCTGTCGGCTAAATGGTGGAAGCCGGGAACGTGGCATTATCTGGAAGACATAATGATGGTGGCAGGTCACATTCACACTGCTGTGCTGGCATACTGTTGGAAATACATTGCTATGACATGTACGACATCTGCACAGTGATCTGTGAAGGGCATCGTGGCGGTGACACAGCCGATGTTGTGGCTTCACACCATTGAGCACTGGGTGTCACATCATATCTGTGTGCCACCCCATCACACTGTGCACGCACCATGTAGATGTCAGCCTGCCATGGACATGTGTACCTGGCTGCACCTATGTCCATATCAGTTGGCATATGTCCCCATGTGACGTCTGTGCTACTGTTCACCTGTACGCTGTGTATATGTCAGTACACATCATGTCTGTGTCCATTGTGAACGTCAGCAGCGGCACTGTACACATACACATGGACACCTGCACATGCATGTGTTGTGCCATGTACTTCCACACAGCACTGTAGCGGTGCTGGACAACTTGCCCCAGCTCACCTGTGTTACGTATGTGATAGACATGGAGCAATGTGTAACCATGACACATTAGCAGGAAAGGCCATGCATAGCATGTACACACACATTGTGCAGAGCATCACACAGCACCTGTAACATGACAGGGTGCATCGCCACCACATTACTACTGTGTATGGTTGATAGTGAGAGTGCCTTTTGTCCATTGCACCATGTGGGACTGTGATAGCTCATGCAGGCTTGCTGGTCATCTCTGCATGATATGGCAGGGTATGCCACATACATGGCAATGGGTGTGACCCACCCAGGGGCTGACGGTATTGGCAGGGTGGCTGTCCATTGCTTTTGTCATAGCTGTGTGAATATGGACATTCAACATGTTTATCACCATGGTGTGGACACTGTCCTCCAGCGAGGTATGCTGTACGCTGCTTGTTGAGGGTGTGTGTGGTGCATGCAGGTATCACACATCCATGCATACACTGTAGCCCTGGCAGGTGCTATGTGCTGGGATGTTGATCGACACAGTGCTGTATGTGTACACACACCGCTATCCCATGCACATGGATAGCTGCCTGAACTGATGTGGGTAACACATATGTGTACATACATTGCCCGCTGCCACCCACATGTCTGCTGCTGCACTACACACTGCCATCCCTCCCTGTGTGAATGTGGTGTTGGCCTCAGCAGAGGTATCCATGTATGGGGACATGGATGTTCACATAGCAGGCCCACTGATGGTATCGTCGATCTGACCATACACATATGATGCACCCCTCACACATACAACCCATTCATATTGTTGTTCACAATGGTGACACGGCTATATTGCTATGCCGGAGCCATTCACAGACATACATACACAGAGGCATGCACGCCCATCTGTGTCATTGCCCGGACTATTGGTGTGGTTTGGCACCTAACGTGTTTGACTGCAGGTGGTGCAGACCTACTGTGCACATGTCTACATGGTAGGCCTGTTCTACGGTAGGCATCTGTGATGTGCTGTGCACATCTCATATCTGCACATTTGGTTGTTGTCCATCGGTCCACAGGCCAGTGGTGGGACATACAGGGATGTTGCTGAACATATGTACATGCGACCCTGTACAGCTGTGACGCTAGCCTCTCAGATGCTCATGTGTCGTGGACGTGAACACCGTACACACACATGTGGTTGTGGGCCACCGTCCATACCCATCTCCACCTGTGGGTTGCTATCATCCCACACACTCCTTGTACTGTATGTTCAGGCTATGCAGCTATGTGGGGCTTGTGTGCATACAATACGATACTATGTGCCTTTGCACCCATCACAGACATTGTCACACAGGTACACCGGCAGCCATACACATCGCAGATTGTTGTCAGCATGTCACATGTGGTACACACCTAACACATCTCCTGCGGGACATGGTAATCTGTATGGGCATGTCCAGTAGTGACATACCACAGCTACCCTACATGACGGCTATGCAGGACATGTCCGTGTACATCTACTGGGAGACATACACAAGCAAGGCCCCCCTACCTACATCACATGGTACTACCTGTGGAGTATGTGTGTCTGCATCCATGCTATGGCCATAGATGACAATTGTACATCTAAATGTGCAACATACCTCAGTGGGGTTGTCATGAGCACATGTTCCATGTGTCAATGCATTGTTTGTGTCTGTTGGGCAGTCATTGTTGTGCATGGTTTACATGGCTGACATAGTGTACTGTGTCTGATTCCAGGTACTTCATTGGGCTACCAGCATTGTACATTTCTACAGCACATTCCAGCCATCATGTAGCCAGCTTAGATGACAGTGGGAGGTGTTCCGCCATGTGCACATATGTCACATGGTACAAGGGTGACTGACACACATTGTCAGGACTGGGTTCTGACTGCTGTGGATGTGTGTACCATGTTGACAACCATGACTGCACCAGATGGTGTCTTCTGGATGTGTGACATTCACAACAAACACCCACATTCACATAGCAGCACATCGTCCACGACAATTGACATTCCTGCCTGAACACTGTGTACGGTATGTTTGTATGACCACTGCATATATCACTGGTGGCCACCAGCATGGCTGCCTACAACAGCAGTGTGTATCCTGTGCAAACATGGGTTACACCAGTCACACCACACCTGTGCCAGCTGGCCCTGTAGTGGGTGACAGTGCAGTTCCATTCATCATGTAACAGTATACATCGTGCACCAGTATGTTGCAGACATGTGAACGGCTGTGCTAGTCAACATATGCACACATGACACATCACCTGGTACACCATGTCTGCCTTGCCACCTGCTATTGTGACCACCCTGTGATGACATTGTACGGCCCACATGGACGTGGACATGTGATGGCTCAATGGTGAATTAACCGTCCAGGTGTGTGTCTAGCCAGGTGTCCAGTAGCCAGTGGTCTGCAAGCAGGGATAGTCTACATTGGCCTACTCTGTCACTGGGACTGTTGACTATGGTCATACTGTTGTTATGCAGGCATGTGCTGTTTGTCCAGTCTGATAGTCGTGTTGAACCACACTACCGTGGCACACATGACGTGTGGACATCTGGCTAAGGTGTGCAGCCCACATGTACATCTTCACATGCTATGCTGCCTGTGCAGCGGTGTCACATGTCTGTCTCTGGCAGGGCTGTCACAGGTAGGCACAGCATGCAGTGATGTGTGACAATGCTTACACCCTCCACTGTGCTGTACACTAGCACTGCACACACAGTACAGCACACATGTCATTTATCTACAGTGCCTGGGACCTGCCTCCATGCCCTACACGGCACACCTGCCAGTCCAGATTGTACACAGATCATACCTCCCAGGCACATACCTGGACTGCAACACACACGGGTGGGTGGTTCCCACACCACACCGTGATTTACACACATACTGTATTTTCCCATGACACATTGCATCATAGGTAGTCCATGTTCAGATACCCATGTTTGTGGCCACTACGCACATTGTGACACGCGACAGTGAAGACACTGTACACCACAGGTTACATGCCAGTCGGGTTGGCATGCTGTACATTGCACCTAGGACAGTTGCTACTGCTATGTATTGCCAGCAACACGCCCTTCCCTAGTATGGACTCCCACATACCCACACATGCTTGGCCATGCAGTACGCATAGCTGGGTGACACATTACACGACACATACCATACCTACACTACCCTCAGCATGCACCAAACCTCCATGTGTCTGTATGCTAGGCCTACACACCTCCCCCCTCTGTTTGCTGAACATCCATGCTTACCATCCCTGCTAGCCACACCCTAAGCACACAACCATAGCAGCATGCATGGTACATACACACTACAGCCGGTATTACTGACATCCACTGACAGAGGTAGTTGAGGGCATGGCACCCCGTCCGATGGACAGTCTATGTGCCTATGCCAACAGTGATCACAGTGCACTTCTGCTACATTTACACACTGGTAGGGACCATGCTATTCCACACTGAGACATGGTGGTGCTGGCATTTTCACAGGCCACAGTGGTATTCCTGTTCCATGCACACGTGCTGTATGGGCACATGTGCAGGCTGTTGCACGGTAGTTTTGTTCACCTGTGTGTTGTGTGTCACTTGACAGTCATGGTGTGTCCTGCTGGTGCATGACATACTCCACAGCTAGCTACCTACACATGACTGCCAGACATTGCAGTGTGGGCCCTCACGCAGTGTGGTGGTATGCCTCTGCTGTTTGACTACATCCACATTCAATGCAGCATACCACGGTCATGCAGGCATTGACGACACAGATGTTGCTGGCATCCTGCCTGCCAATGGGGTACCTACCAACAATACACACTCTCACTCACTACAGGGTTCCAATCCTTGGCTGGACATTGTATTAACCCTGTGGACACATACATAGTACTGGCATGCACATGTTATGTCTGGGAACACAGTCCCAATGTCACCTCCAACCGCCGTAGTTGTTGTATCCCGCCAACCTGGCTGTTACATGTCTCTGCAGCAGCACACGTCAGTGACTGCTAGCCCATTCATGTCCGTTGTGCACCCTGACCACCACACTACCACATCTATCACACTACACATGGATGGTACTGCATTGCACGTATGGGGCTGCATCTCTACACCCATGACTGGGCCATTCAGTATGGCACTGGGCCACATCTTGACATACATGCTTCACACACTCATTGACTACCTGCATGCCTTTCCTGGCACCCTTGTTGGGCTTCTGTGCGCCACAGCACACCACATCCCATGCTGGCCACCTGTCATATTATTGCATGGGTGGTTGGGGTGGTACAGAGGGTATCACATCAGACATGATCCGCTCTTTGCCCTTCAGCACCATTCCACTTTATGCTATTGACAGTGTACACATCCAGCATCACATCGTACCCTATGTATCGGCATGTTACGCCATGTGCCTTCTGTACAGTTCACACAGTGGTGCAGGCATATCATGCTAACTACAACATTTCAGGGACGTGTGGCATTGCACGTTCCTCAGACATGTGGCCCCTCATGCTCAGTATTTGCATCGTACACTACCTGCTGTCACACAGTACTGTACATGCCTACATATACCACTTCTACATACCTGGCAGCATTCTAGCTCATCCTACTCATGTTGCTGACACCCATACAGGTGTCAGTGTGGCAGATATATCATGTAGATATCATTGCATCAGTTACATCACACATAGTGCATACACATCACCTTTGCATACTGACAGTCATGCGGTGTGTATCACATGGATACTGTCCCTATACAGGCATATCACGTTGTACATGGTTGATGTACACACACATGGCCCACATGGTGCTGTGGTTGCCATATTACACCATAAGCGTGGGTACACATGTGCAGGACTACACATTTCTGGACCGTATGTCTAGCTGATACCTTGGGTGCCCTTGTACCTGTGCCATACACACATGTACACGCAGGCGTGTTACAATAACACATGTGTGGTGTACCTTACACAATGGATACAACGTTACATGTCTCAGTATAGTCATGCTGTGCTCTCTACCCAGCTCAGACAGTTTACATATGCAAATGACAGTCATGTAACACATCTGTGCTCACCTGCATGCCACTAACACAGGGGTGTAATGTACTCTGCCATGGGCCATGTTCTCCACAGTACTGATGCATGTAGTACTCCTACATGGCGTTTGCAGTGGGCAGGAGGGGAGGAGCAGTCCTGCATGTGTGCACACATGCCACATTGCTCAGCCCGGGCGTCTGTGTGACATCCACAGACTGGACACACACCATGCTGTGGGACATAGGTCCTGTGCACATCCCACAGGGGCACACTGTGTCACTAGTCATGTGATAGCTGCCTTGCTGGTAGGGTGACACAGACCCATGGTACCACCACAGCGGACGTACTGTATAGACATGACAGTTGACATCCAGTTCTGCCGTTCAGTGGACACTACCATGGGGGGGGTGTCAGTACTGTGTACATTGCACATGTGTTTACACACGGCCCTGCTGGACATCATTGTGGCACACATTGCACCTGCTATGGAACGTTTGGACATGGTCACTTGCTGTTACCTCCATTTCCGGTACCTATTCTGCTACTACATTGTCCCATATGTGCAGGCCATACATATCTTGTGTATGTATATAACATTAGGCCATCGCTCCATCATGCATGCTATGCCTGTGATACTGTCTATGATTTGTGAACATATCCATCATGCCAGCTTTGCATTACACATAATTGACATAGTCGCCTACTGCGTGGGATAGGTGCACGTAGTGCAGACATACCGTATGACATCGACGGTATATGCACATGCACATGTGTGCTGTGACACTATACATAAATGTCCTATGCTGTGGCACTTCAGTGTTGGATATCCACTGCCAGCATCGGCGTGGGTGGTGGCATTGTTCTGTGTTTGCAACCCCTATGGCAGACCTGGGGTAGGGTTACCACCTGTGCCACTTTGCAAGGGACAGTCCTCCTTGGGCAGTTGTGTCCTGACAAAATGTATCACAAATGGCAAATGTCCTGAGATTGTGGGACATCACTATATCCCATTCTTATGTAAGAGTTGCATAACATACTTATTTATGTATGTACATTCCTAACTGTTACAAGACACACAATAAGCAACTGAACTGCTACAAGACTACACTTTTCTTTATGCAAAAGAGTAGAGTTCTAACCTTTGTACTGACCATGGGTATGTGTCCACCTGTAACATCTGAAGTGTGTCACGACGATTTCCCACTTTGGCCTTTTGAAAGGGTGGCAAGCCGGACCTGGGGTTATCCCGGGTGTTTACATGTTGTCCCACTGCTGTGCACATGTTGTCCACAGTTGTTGGTATGCTGCGCGTTTTAGCATTACATATCCAACCTTCGCCTCTCTCTGCCTGATGGACAGGTATCTTTACCTACACACACCGTTCACATACTGTACAGATTCATCATACGTATCGTGCGTTACACACCAGTACATGTCGTGGGTTCGACATACCTTTCCGGCCTTTTGTTCTGAGTTCGTCTCTATTCCCTTGTTTCTCTTGTTTCTCTTTCTATTTGTATTAGTTCGGTATGAACATACGGTTTGAATATCCAGGGAGTCTTCCTTATATTCGTCGTCGCCTGAGGCATGTGGGTTAATCAGGCCAATAGCTGTTCCTCGGTGTGTACTTATGCGCATATCAGCGGTGATCCCCCTTCCTTTCGTTCGTTACGCGTCGGCACTAGGCCATGGTTCTTTCCTCGTGTGGCCGTTGGTTATTTGCAATACCTTCGTGAGGATGTTATGTATTGTATCATGTTTGTGTGACTGCATCCGCTATGTGTGGTGTCGGGTACATTTCGCTGTGGTGTTAGCCGTGGATTGTGTGTGTTGGGTATGGTATTGTGTTCGACATGTGGGTCCCCGTGTCCTGGCGGCGTCTGTCGATGGCGTTGTGCATTCAGATGTGTTACATGGCTGTTATTTTCCTGTACATAGCGAATGCATGGATGCATCAGCCGCTGCTAGTGTTTCCCAGGAGCTTGTTGTGGGTATGCCGCTGTCATTCACTGCCTGTATGTGTTTGCTACGGTTTTAGCTGTTATCCCTTTGATATGTGCAATGGGGTATATCTGCGGATGTGGGTGACGGGTACGGGGTGTGAGTCTTGCATTTATACATACCAGATATGCTTGTGTGTGTGCTCCATCCCTGCTTGGGGAGCTGCGGGTTACCTGTCTGTTGTTCCGGGAATGTTTGTTTTGTTGATGTCGTCTGCTGTCGGTATCGCCTGCATGTGTGCTTCCTGCACGTATTCCTCCTTCACATCGGTTATATATCTGCGGATGTTCGTCCGTGCCTACTATCCATTGGCATTTTGTCGCTGATAGTTATGGTGATTGTGGTCCTATACTTGGGGCGGACTGTATGCTACCGGTAGCCTCCTATTCATGTGCCGCTTGCTTACGTCACGGTCGTGGAACACACCGCGGTATTTACCGGACCGTAAGTGTTCACGATCGGTGCCGGGATAGCACATTCGTATTTTCGCCGTACATGCCTGATGCTGTGTAACGTTGCCGACGGACCGTGTGGAGTCTACGTTATGGCCGCCATACCTACGGTCATGGTTTGTACATGCGTCCTTTGCATCTCCTGTTTGCTATGGCCCTGTGGTACACTTTGGGACATTTGCGCTTGCATCATTTTACGCCACGCATAGCCACTGAGGAGATGTCAGTACTACTTTGTGGGTACTGCTGTACATACGCCTATGGTTCCTGTACTGTATGCCTACGCCTGTTATTACACTCCGCCTGTGACATGTCATCTACATACACAGTTTACACTGGCACACACATTACACACACACAGCGGAACACACGACAACCTCACCTCACACATACACATATTGCCGCCATGGCTGTCAACCTTCTATTTCCAGAGTGGGGAACACACACAGTAGTAATGTGAAACAAATGGGCATAATGTGGAACACATAGTAATGGCATAGTGACAACTTCAGCTAAGTAGGTCATAGGTTGATTATAATATGCTGATTTACTTACAGTGAAGAACCTTTACTGACTTACTATGAGTACATTCTATTTACCAGGATGTCATTTATATACATTCCTAACAATGGATGTTTGAGAGACATTTTCAATGGGGAACTTGGAGGAACTGCGAGGAACATGAACTGTTTTACACCCCAAATGAGGTACGTTCCTCATAATGTCATACACTTCACTGGTATGCTTTCCGCTTTCGCACCGACGGTTGAACACAATACCTACGTTGGCCGCATCGCCGGTGGCGGCGTGTATCTCCGCACTCATATCCTATGGATATGACACGCACATATGTAGGGTTGCCACCTTTTCAAATGGCCAAAGTGGGACATTTTTAGTAGAAACGTCAGATTTTGCATGCCAACACATACCCACGGCCAGTACAAAGGACAGCGATTCACTTTTTTGACGGAATACAAAGCTGTAGCATTACAGTTGCTTATTCTGTTTATTATCATATTTAGATGTTTCTTCTACAAAATAACTGTTTTCTGCAACTAATAAAGTAATTATGGGAAATGGTTTTGTCCTACAATCTCAGGACATTTGCCATTTTGTCAATGTTTTTGCAGGACACAACTGTTCAAAGGTGGACTGTCGCTCACAACGTGGGACAGGTGGTGACCCTACACATATCCCGTTACTGTACCGTGGACTGGTGACCATCCCGACACGCGGATATGTATTGATGCAGGTTAACATTTCCATGGCTGGCGTTACCTGCCCTGCCCACCCTCCAGGATGATCGGGTTGTCGGTCACTATGTTTAATATGTGGTGATTTCGCGTCTTACTTATCTGTGAACTTGCATCCCTGGGTTCCATATTACCCTGTTGTACTTTCTATCTGTGTATGCGTACATATATTTCTACATGTGTACTGATATGTATTTCCGTATCTGTGTATGCACATGCGTACATGTGTGGTCGACTTGCGGCGATAGTGGCAGCATATGGCTACGCCGTGTGCTGTTGAACCGGCGTGCGTTGAGGTGTTGGCGTTCCATGCTCTGCTGGCTATTGGGTGTGCAGTGTTTGGCGGTGCCTTTGTTGGAGTCACACATACGTCCGCACATACGGTACACATTACGGGCGGACATGTTTGTGTGGCGTCCATTTTACTGTGTGTGCAGGTCAGGAGGTGTCAGTCCATGGGGCCTACACTGTCAAAGTATGTGCTATCGTTCCCTCTTTGCCAGGGCGTAGGCATATTGGGTACGCCTCTGTCTACCTACTGGGGCTGGCTCAGTGTGTCCGTGGCGCCGCACGCCCTGTGCCTGTGCTTGCCCTGGCAGTTGTGGCGGGCTTGGTGGCCCTCGGACATTATGTCCCTGCAGCAGCTGTTTCCGCAGAATCATATTGTGTAGCATACAACATACTATGAATATGTGGGCACTTGTGCCTGGAGAGTACTGCAAGGCTCCACGGATGTATCCAAGCACCGGAACCGTGATTTCAACATCGAACACACGCTCTATGATTATTCTCGTTTGTGCGTGTGCCTCATTATGGCGTTCTTGCATGTGTGTGTGTGCATTTCTGATGGGTGTCATCAACCACGGCTCCAGTGCGTAGCCAGCATCCCCACAAGGTGACCTTGTGTGATGTCCCCACTGGCGAATACCTGATACAGCTGTGAGGCATGCCAGATATGGGAGTCGTGGTAGCTTCCAGGGCTGCCAGCACACACATCCATGATAATGCCCTGCGCATTGCACATGACCTGGCAATTGATGGAGGGGTATCCCTTGCGGTTTATGTAGCGTCTACCCTGCTCCCCAGGTGGTGACTTGATTTCTATGTGCGTACAGTCTATCGCACCCAGGACCTCCGGTATTGTGCCACACGGTGGAAGCGGCGCATATTGCTAGCCAACTCCTCCTGAGATGTGGGGAACTTTATGTGCTCATGGGCATGTGGTAACATGGCATCCAGGAACTGGTGTAGTACCCTGGATGCTGATGCCTGTGAGATGCCCATTATGTCCCGGTGGGCCTTTGAAAGGTACCTGTAGCCAGTATTCGCAAGCTCACACATACCTTTGTGTCCACTGGGATGGGCTCCCCTCTGTTGTCTCTTGTTCTCAGGCGGCCGCACAGCTCCACTATTTGCTGTAACGTGTCCCTGTCCACCCTGTAGCGCTCTACTATCTCCAGGTCTCACAGCCCCTGGTAGGTCACCCTTGGTCTGAACACTCTCCTTCTCCTGTGAGGCCTACGGTAGTTGTCGGCACCACCCTCCGCAACTCCGTCTGTCTCTGCCACATACCTATGCATCACGGCCACGGCGGCACCCAGCATATACATGTTAAAAGTTCCCGTCTGTTTACACCCTACGGTGCGGCGTTTGGGAAATCGCGCTGTGTGTTGTGTGCATTCACATTTATTACTGTTGTGCTGTATACCCGGTGAAGTCATTGGGTGTGTCTGTGCGGCCGTATCCATGGATTATTTCCGTGGTTTTACGCTTGCAGCTGCAACGGTACTGCCTGTAGTGTTACATTACAGTTGCCTGCATTGCCTTCGCCTGGCATCTTACATTACTGCATCCTGCAGGCACATGGCATATGATGCATTTTATCTGCAGCCGCAGTTATGCTACCTCTGTACTTGGCTGTGCTATTTCGGTTCTTTGCTCTTTGCATTTCTACTACATCCCCTACTATCTTTGCACTCATATGCCTCCCCTTTCCCGTTCTGCAGGAGTCTGCATGCAGACTTATCAGCTGCCGGCGTTTGCCCTTCCTGCATTGATTGGTGTTAATTGCTCGTTACGGATCCATTTACACTGCTTCCGCATTTCCTCGTATTCTCCGCATTACCTTCCTATATCCCTGGTTGTTGCCGGTGAGGCCGTCACATGACTGGTTTAGGGAACGTAGTCATCCTCGTGCACATGCATTTGTACGCGCATTCTGTACTCTCAGCGCATCTATTTCCTAACACGCCAGTCCTGATGCTGTGATGTGCATTGTACAGCCCAGATTTGCTGTCCTCCAATATCCTTCCTCCTACAGTGGCACACCCTCTGTGGTTGCCATGTATCTCGTGTAGGCCACTCCTCGGTGTAGTACCGCTACGCCCTTTGCACCACCCTTACGCTGGCGCCGTTTTGCGATTCACTATTATCTGCCTCATTTGCATGGAATTGACTACTAATACCTGGTTACGGCGGACACCGCCACCACTCCTTGACAACCATTGCGCTGGGGTTGCAGCTTTACATACATACTATGGTGTGTGGTGGCTGTGCAGCTGATTTGTGTTCTACTGCTCTTTCGGACATTGTCATATTATTTCATTGCTTTACAACTTCTGTGCACATATCCGGGGTCTGCTGTTCTTTCTACGTACGTGCCATTTATGTCATATTTTACATTTTGTGCATATTTTCTTTGGACATTCTCGGTGCCTTTCCACATTGGCATATTGCACCTATATGATACCTGACTTTGACAGCCTTCCGTTACTCCTCCGGTATGTTTGGGTAAATGTAAACCGTTTTTGGTTTACATTGCCGCGTTATACGCTACGCCTCGGCGCCGTGGATCGCTATTTGCCCTCATTTGCATGGTGCAATACCGCACACAGTGTGTTTTGCATACCTACGCCAGGGGCGGGGACGGTCCGGCGCACGCCGGTAGTGCACGTGGAATTCATTCATACCTGAATCGCTAAGCAGCCATATTTGGCGTTATAACGCCGACGCTATGCTGGCGCCTGGCGCAAGGTTCATGAATCCCGGGGATAAAGTAAAACCATAAGAAATGTCTAGATGTCACCAGTCTTAATACCTGTTGATACTACAGAGTTTAGTACAAAAACTTAAAATTAATGGTGTTTTACCTTGGATTATCTTGATTTTTGTACTGGGTAAAAGCAAGTTTTTGAAACACCTTTCAGTTGAATGTATTTTATTTTGATCCTAATTAAATCAGAATTGTGCTGAAGAAGCAATCATTGCTTACATTTTTGAGTACATATATAATGATAATGCAATTCAGAGGGCACTTTTCTTGAGACAATGCCAAAACATCAGAGATTCCTTTCTCAACACACAGAAGGAAGAGGTTCAGAGACTTGAGCTAAGAAAACGAAATGTTCAAACTGGATGAGTGCTTAAAATGTAGTCAGTAAACATACGAATTTTGAAGTCAGATTTTCTGTACAGTTTTCAGTTTTCTAATTAATTGTAAATATTATGGCAATCTGAAAAGGAATGCTAGTTTCTTGCTAGCTGACATTACTAGTTTTGTACTTTGGAAAGCACTTTTGTACTTTGACAAGCTAACAAATATTAGAATAATCATTGCCATTCTGTATTTATTTTGTATATGGGGTTTTGATTGCATTTACTATAAGGAAAGGGGGTCAGCATCTACTAGTTATAATGTTATTAGTAGCAGTATGTGTGTGTGTGTGCGTGTGTGTGTGTGTGTGTGTGTGTGTGTGTGTGTGTGTGTGTGTGTGTGTGTGTGTGTGTGCGCGCGCGTGCGCGCGCGCGCACATGTCTCAGATGTTTGGCTTCTACTGGTGATTTTTAATATGTTATTAGTAGTGTGTGTGTGTGTCAGATCTTACCTATGACAGTCAAAGATGTAATTCTAAATAGTAGCCCTCACCCACAACAGACATTGTGTTTCCCATTTCTATTTTAAAACACTCCAAAAAGAAATTGGTAAACTAATAGAGCAGCCAGACCTCTCAACTGTCCCTATTTTGGCAGAAACAATTCTATTTTCATCCCTAATTTAACCTTGTACATGATTACCTATTTGTGGAGGTATGCCCCAATTTTCAGCTTTGATTTATCCCTCCATCCACACTTTTGACTTTTTCCTCATTATAGGTGATTTTTGAAACTATCTAGTACACAGAAAACCACACGGCATGACCAAACTACTAGTGGCACCAATAATTGAAAGAAAGAGGCCACGCATCTTACATTTCCCTTTCCCAGAAGCAAAAATGAATGACTTTGTGTGGGAGAATTTGGCAATGCAGTTCATTAAGGTCTATAGATTTTACAGTCTCTTTTTTTTTTTGGAAAAAGTTTTTATTAGATTTTAACTAAACAAATTGATCATGGCAATAATTGTATTTAGAAATTTGTGAACATAAAAAAGAACAATATGAACAAGAACAACTATTTACAAATGTCTACTAACAATGAAGATTCTCAGCAAATTCCTATACATTACAGTTGATATGAGTACAGCCATTTTTGTTTATGAAGCAGTTCCTTGAAATTTGTCCACATATTATAGTAAGAGGTGATTCTAGCAGATCTTGATTTAATGGTGATAATTTGTAGATGACATACTTCGGTTGTAATATTTGTGAATTCTTTAATAGAGGGTGTAGATTCATTCTTCCAGTTCTTGGTTATAACTTTCCCTTGCAATTGATAAATGAGCATATTTCATTCTTTTAAACCAGACAGGAATAGGAGTATTAAAAAGAATTAGTGACTTAGATAAAACAAAACTGTTCCCAAATAAAGCCTGTAAAAAAGATTAATGTTATTCCAATAAGGTCTGAGTAAAACAGAATCAAAGGATTTTACACTGTCTCTTTACATACATACATACATACATACATACACACATACATATATAAATACACATATACAAATATTTCAAGCACAGGCATTAATGTCCTTCTAGCATGCCAATATAACAAAAGTCTTGTTCACATAATAAGTGTCAAGGCTGTTCTTAAAAATATCTAAACTAGTGCTTCCTTTAATGTAATTTGGTAGTCTGTTCCATGCATCAGCTGCTGTCTCAGAGACCCAATGACTACACTTCTCATTCATATTGAATCCTCTACATATGTTGTCTGATGATTCTCCACTACTTTTTGATAACAAACATTCCCAGAGGTAGTTGTCTCTAAATTATTTTTATTTTTATTTTTTTATTTTACATTTGTTGACCGGGCTAGTCTAGCTGGATATATTTCCATTTTCAGTAGAGGCCCGGGGAGAAAAGCTCCACATAAATTTTAACAAAAGGTCAAAAATAGACAATCAAATTGACAAATCATCATAAATGGCGAGACAATAAAAAAATAGAACCCAATTACAGGTATACACATAAAAAAATCACAATTCTAAGGATAACAGTATTAGCTGTAATATCAAGAACAAGGCATAAAGCAGAGAGCAAAAATTGATTTATAATAATTTATAGAACTAATCTTAGTACCAAAAGGAGAAAGAGAAACTCTATCGTAGGAGAGGAGGAAGGGAAGCAGTTTAAGAAAAGTGAAGGAAAAGTAAAAAGAATGGAAGAGAGAGATTAACAAAGGGGAAAGAGGAAAACAGAAAAAAAGAAAAGCCCTATATACCTGAATAAGATCTCTCTTAAATATCTCTGTGAGACAGTGAACAATTTCAGATATTTTAGTCTTTCATAATAACTTAAATTTTTATATCCGCGGATGCCCTTGGTATATTTCCACTGAACTCTTTCCAGTTTATCCATGCTTGTTTTCTTGCAGGGTTTCCATATTGTTACTCCATATTCAAGTTTTGTTCTAATGTAATTAACAGACAATAAATTCATCATTTCTGATTTCCTAGACTTTATAAATTGTTTTAAACAACACACAATTATTTAACTATCATTATCCAATTGGTTGATATGATTAAATAAAGTCAAAGCTGGATCTACCCATATACCCAAGTCCTTAAATGAATCTACAGTTTCAATTACTGCATGCTATATTAAATATTCATCTTTCAATTTATGTCTCCCAAACCTCACATTCTTAGTTTTTGATGTATTTATCAGCATATTATTCTCCTATGCCCACTTGGCCCATTTAGTCAAGTTTTTTTGTAGACATGGAACCACAAAAATCAGAAACCAAAACTTGTAAAACAAAAAAAAAGCACAGCAGTGTGTAGAATCCCAGGACACAACTTTTAATAAAAATAAGTGCTTTCGTCGGGTACATGGACCAAACTTCTTCAGATAAAGAAAAAGTTATCTGTCCTACTTATACCACATTCGAAATGCATCATGGCCGAAAGGCCAATGAATCTAAAACAATGATAAAAAATGCAAACTGCAACCTGCAACCCTAATAGTAACCCTTTGTTTACCAAAGTCTTTAAGCATGTACAATTGTTTTTTTTTAAACATATAGAACAATTATATGAAAAACTATTTATCTGCTTACAAATATATAAACAAATAAACATTCATGCTTGTTGACAGACATGAGTTTAAAAACTGTAGTTATGATCTTTCAGACTGTTTTAATTTTAAAGTACTGGAGATGGAAATACTGTCATTCAGCCCAGGGAGAAAACATGCATTCAAATAAATATGCCACCAAGTTTCTTTTTGTTCCAAGTATAGTTTCCAAGGGCCCTTATAGGGATCTTTTTGAACTTGATGCACTACCACAATTTTAAATTGATGTTCAGGGTACTTGGTCAGATGCCGTTATAAGACATTAGTCTCCTTCTTGTGGGCTGTATCATATTGATGTTCTTATATTCTCTCACAAAGTTTACGTTCGGTTTTGCCTACATAAAAGGCAGGACATTGCAAGCACAAAGCAATATATACCACTGACTGGGAATAACAGGGATATTTTCCTTTTATATCAATATTTCTTCCCCTTATACTCACACTTGTACCAATAAAAATGTGTTTGCACTGACTACACATTCCACTTGGAGCCATCCTCCCAGTGTTAGTACTGTTCTTAACCGCTTGCTTCTCCATAATGCTTTTTAAATTAGGTGCACACCTGTACAAATTATTAGGATGTAACCCCAGTCTGTCCTGGATATCCTGGTTACCTGTAATAATTTTCCAATTTTTATTCAAAATATCAGTAATAATGAAAATGTTACTGTAATATGTGGTAACACAAGGGCAAAAAACTTTTTCCTTGCCCTAGGTTATATTCAGGGTACCAGATCCCATCTGAGGCACAATATCCTGATTGCCATTCATCAAAGATGTCATACTTGTGTCTTCCTGATGTAAGGAAAAATCCTGCAATAGGGGCTTCTATTCACAATTATTACGCTTGTTAACCACCTCATTATGAATTTTAATCAATAACCATGGTGGGTAGCCTCGATTGGAAAACATTTTGAGTATATATGTACATTCATGAAGAAAATCATCATGGTCTGTGACCATACGAGATGCCCTAACTAGTTACCCTTTTACCACTCCCCTTCTAACATGAAAAGGGTGACTGCTGGTGTAGTGGAGATAACTGTTGGAGTGGGTAGGTTTTCTATAAATGGAAGATCTTAGTGCATGATTGTCTGGGGACCTGGTAATTAAAACATCCAAGTAAGCTATTTTATCTAGACCAGTGGTGTATGTTGTTGTTTCTTTCGGCTTTTTCCCGGTTAGGGGTCGCCACAGCGGAACTCCGGTCCGCTAATGATTGGCAGTAGATTTTTACATGCCGAGTTGCCAGCCCTGATGCACAACCTTCAACGAAGGTACGCCCATTCACGCATGTCTCCACACAGAAGACGCTCTAGCTGAGAATCGAACAGGACAATGTCTTACTGTGAGGCGACAACGCAATGGTGCATGTAAACTTCAAAAATGAGGTGATCTGACTAATATACTCAATAAAATGTGGAATTTCATCTAATGGTCCTACCCATGCAATAAACAAATCATCCAAATATCTCATATACATATTAATATAGTTATGAAATTCAGAAGGAAACAAATAACACCTCTCCACCAAGCCATGACAACACTGGCAAATAATGGGTCACATGCGGAGCCCATTGCTACCCCCAGCATCTGTTTAAAATAATGCCATTCAAAATAGATGCAATTATGCTATAATACCAATTCCATTAGTTGACTAAGGGTATTAACTTTATCTTGACCTAGATTCACCTCTTGACACAGAAAGTCTGAAAACTATTCCATGCCCACATTGTGTGGGATGCAACTATACAAATCTTTAACAACAACACTAATAAAAATCCCTTCTTGAAATGGACTGATCTGATTACATAATTTCAAAACGTGCCAGGAGTCACAGCATAAATAAGGGATCTTAGATACTACATGTTTCAGTTGCTTGTTAAGAAAATGTGTGATGTAACAAGTCTTAGACCAACCTGAGTCACCTATGGGGTGGGGGTGGGGGGTTCCTTAGGTTTTTGTGTATTTGTGGTATACCAAACATACCAAAAAGTTTTGGCCAAGTGGTTGTCATGTAATTAAATTCTGTTATAGAAATTTGTCCCTGAGTTAACATATCAGATAATGCATAATCTATGTACTTATAACCTACATTAACCCCTTATCTGGTTGCATAAATCTCAGGTTATTCTGTGATTTTAATTCCTCAAGTAACACCCACTCTGCTGATGAAATATTTTCAACATAACTTGTGTTGGAAATAAAATGCCTAAAATCCACATCACAGGCTTTCTCAAAAAAATTTAAAATACGATTTAAGTCTGGATTGTAAATACTAGGAACTCATAGGACATTATCAAACTATAAATTGTCATAAAACAATAATTACAAGTTCAGATTATGGATGTACATTTTAAGTCCCAAATAAGCTTAACTGCATCAACTGATTTACCAGGCACAAAAGTATACCCTTTACAAAACAAATCAGCATGCACAGTAGACATAGCCACCCCACTGTAATTGTAAATCTTAAAGTCTCCATTGGAGTTGGAAACAATAATATAAGGTTCAGTTACAGTCACCTCTGAAACTTGGCATTGCTGTATCCATTCCTCCAATTCTGCCAATTCGCTCGATTCTTCTGGGGTAGGGGTTTTGGTTCTGTATCCTCTGGTTTCAAAGTCGCTCTGAGCGCCATACTGTGGGTGCTTCTAAAGGGTCAGCAGCTTCTTCATTATCCACAGCATCAACACTAGGTGCTCCAGACTCATTGTCTCCCCTCCATCCAGCTTGCTGACCTCTTGATGGATTAGGGTAAGCTTTCACCTAATGGTAAGCCAAACAGTCCCTCTCAAGCTTTTTTGTTTTTCTACTGGAAATGAGCAAGCACATATTGTCTATTTTCTTAAAAATACATTCATATTGTGATTTGAAAGTATTAAAAATCGCATCACTGGTGATAGTTTTATCCATTACTTTAATTTATTCATAAAGTTTATCCATAGAAATGCTGTTGTGTTTGATAAGTAGTTCCATTAATTCACAGCCATGTCTATCAAACATGGCTAACAACTCCTGGTATAGTAAGGAATGCTGTACAAGCCCTGTTGGGTATTTCCAAACCCTTAAAACTTTTGGGACCTGTTGAACTCTCAAACATTCCCTAAAATACATATTTTCATGATGCAATTTGCGATAAGCAGTCCACTTTGATTTAAAGTCTTTTAATTTACCTTCAAAGTCAGGGGACTCCACCCCTGAATTCGCATCACTTGGTATCTCCCTCTGCAGCCAACTATCCAAGGTATATGGCTGCAACCGCCTTTCATTACTCCCAATTACAGGAGTAAACATCCCATTGTTCTGCTATTGGCCAGGCGGAATCTGCTCACCCGAGTCTGTATTACTCACCCCTTGCAGAATCTCTGGGGTGTTGTTAAATTCACGTGCATTTTGTACAAGTCCATTACCAGACCAATTCGCTGAAATTCTCTGTTGTAACTACTGAACCAAAACAGTAAGAAGATGCACAGAATCACATAAAAGCATAAAATCTGCCCGTGAAACATGTCCATGTTCTTCTCCCACACTGCCAGAAGCCATAACCAGGAACCACAAAAATCAGCAACCAAAACTAGTAAAACAAAAAAAGCACAGCAGTGCGTAGAATCCCAGGACACAAACTTTTAATAAAAATAAGTGCGAAAAATACATTTTTTACATGCTTAAAGACTTTGGTAAACAAAGGGTTACTATTAGGGTTGCAGGTTGCAATTTGCATTTTTTTATCATTGTTTTAGATTCATTGGCTGTTGGACCATGCTGTATTTCAAATGTGGTATAAGCAGGACAAGTTTGGTTCTTGTATCTGATGAAAGTGCTTGTTTTCATTAAAGTTTGTGTCCTCTGATTCTACACACTGCTGTGCTTTTATGTATTTATTTATTTATTTATTTTTACTTCTTTTGCAGATGTCCTATCTGTAACACATGTAATTAGTTTACCCAACTTCACGTCATCTGCATGCAGACTGTAGAATGACTCAGATGAAAAAGATAGGTCTGACAGCTACAGTTTAAACTAGTATGGGATTAGGACAGAGCCCTGTGGGACATCCTGACTGTAACCAAGAATTTCACCTGGCCAATTGCTATATGATACTTGCCATGTCCTATTTGTAAGCTGCCCATTTTATCAAGGTACATCAATACCTAGTTGTTCTAATTTATTGATCAGTGTTTTGCTATGCCTCTGTTAAATGCTGAAGACAGATCTATATAAATTACATCACAGCACAATTTTTCATTAACAGCTACTATAGTGTTATAGAGCATCATGTTGCAGCTGTTGATACATTTGTTTTTCAACATATCCATGCTTATATATGATTTCAAGTCCCACTCTTTACAATTCTGAAAATAACGTGTCCAATATTACTTTCTCCATTATTTTTCCATAACATGAAAGTAGACTTAAGGGTCTGAATGACTCTATTTTTCTCTTACAGTACTTTCCCTTAAAGACATGTTTAGTAAGCGCGTGTCTTCAGTTTTGAAGAATCTTCCCATATGTATACAACCTAGTAAATAATAAACATAATTATATTGTAAGTTCTTGTGCAAGTGTTCTCAGGTCATTATTACTAATTCCTTCTCCTTCCTGTGCTTCTGTGCTTTGTTTAGATCCATTTTGCATAGCTCTTTTTTCAATATAATCTAATTTGATTTTGGTATCTGAGGTTACCTGGATGTCACTAGGTCAACCTATCACCCCCTTTGTGGAGACATACTGTTTTACATAAGATTTTGTAAATATAGCTATAATCCGTTGTGTCTGAGAATAAATTTTAGAATCTACACACTGTTTATCATTTTGTATGTTTTTACTCCTTTCACATCTTATGTATCGATAAAACATTTTTCTAATATGCTGACTATTTTTATGTACATTTTCTTAAAATTTTTCTTGATCTTGTCTCACACTATGCTTAATTTGTCTGTCTAGTATGTTTATTTCAATTGTCAAAGTTGTAGTTCAACTTCTTTTTCATTTGTTATATTTTTTTGTCTCTCACCTTAATCAGGTGTTTTGTTCTTGTGGAAATATATCTCCCTGATGTTGTATGCCTAGATCATGATGTTAAACATTTTTTGAATTTGTGCACTCTAACAATTTCTCTTTCAAAACTTGTCACATTCTTTCTGAGGTTTTTCCACTGAAAGCATCATTCCAATTAGTTTTACATAGTGACTCTTTTGTTTCCATATAATCTGTAATTAATCTTCTGTGCATTGGCTTAGATATCTGTTTGGCAGACTTATCTAGCAACAATTAACCTTTATAACCCCATGATCACTGCACATCAGTGGTGGTAAAACTTGACATGAAGTAACAGTAATTTATTTAGGAACACAAACAATGTCTAGTGTGCTCCATTCCTGGTAAGTTTTTTACAATCTGAAGCAACTGTTGTTTCTGAACATACATTGTGAATAATTTCCTTACTAATGTTGTTGAATCGATATTATTCCAGTCCGTTTCTGAAGTCCCCAAACACTATTATTCTTCTCTTCTGTGTTTCGTGCAAGAAATGTATGAATTCCTCTATGTCATCAGCACTTGACTTTGGTGTTCTATACACTCCAACAATTGTTATATGTTCCAGGGTTGTCTTTATTGTCAAGGTTACACAGTCTATAGTATTGGCGTTATCACTTGAATATGTAATAATCACAGGTCTCATAACTATCTCTAATCCCTATCATAACATTTCCATCTGATTTTTTGTTAGAATGTCTGTTACAGTAAAAGCCCTCCAGGTGTAGCATCTCTAAGCCACTGAGGACCTGATCGCTTTGGGTCCCCCCCACTTGTGTGAGCAAGGAATCCTCTCACTCCAGCTAAAAGCAAAGAAAACTCTAACCAGCAATCATCCAAAAATAGACTGCAGCCCCAGGTTTAACTACAGGAACCTTGTTGTTGCCACTTGTGTAGTAGCCACTGAGGACCTGATCACTGTGCCCCCCCCCAACTTGTGTGAGCAAGGAATCCTCTCACTCCAGCTAAAAGCAAAGAAAACTCTAACCAGCAATCATCCAAAAATAGACTGCAGCCCCAGGTTTAACTCCAGGAACCTTGTTGTTGCCACTTGTGTAGTGTAGCTGTCAGCTTTTGTGACTACTGTTTTGCCTTGTTAAAATCTGTTACAGTCAGCTAGAGTGCATGCCCCAGGAGCAACAGCTGCAAACCTTCTTCCTCTTAGCCCCCCACCCCTTTCATCCATTTCACTGTTGATTATTTGTTGTATGTTAAGGTATTTAGCCCCTCTCAATAGTCATAGCCTTTAGTCCCTCATCCTCAATATGTGTTATTCACTAAACACCAAACAGAGGTGCAAAGTCTCCAGCTGCTTTTATCTTTAGCTACATTGTGTGCAGCAAACAATGAGCAAAGGGGGATACAAATATAAAACAGAATAAAATCTGCCATTGCAGACTAGTAAGCAGCATACAACTTCTACCTGTGGTGTACTCCTACACATAGTTTTTCTTGGAGAAACCTTCCAGTCCTTGAACAAGGGTGCCTGTATGTTTACCTTATTTCCCTGGCTGTCCTTTGATAATTAGCTAGGTTAGCAGAGTGCCTTGGATTCTCCCCTGCTACTTTAAATTCCAGTTGATGGTTTCCCTGCCTTCCCCCACCCCCAAGTGATTGCTCAGGTACAAGACTCCAATGGTTTTAAAAACCCTGGATGCCATATTTGCTCTAATTGCAGCTGAAAGCCCTCCAGGTGTAGCATATCTAGTAAGCGTCCCTGGACTAGCTGATAGTTTTTTTTAGCTAAGTTCTATCTGGAAGGTGTAGCCCCACTCCGTTCTCTTCACTCACTTTGCTCTCTTCCCACCCCCATTCCCACCCACCCCCCATATCATCACCTTTATACCTATCCATACAACCCCACCCCCTCAATTCCTCCCACATCCCCCACTCCTCTACTTCCTGTTCTCATACTACCTCCCTCTTTTGCTCCTCTTCACACTATCAAAGACTACTATACCTTACTCCCACCCCTTCCTCTCATCCTCTGTTCTACATCCCATAAAGTAACATGTCTCTTACAACTCAAACTATACTCTTTCCTTCTCTACTCCTTATACTCTATCACCTAACCTCCTATCACTCACAATTACTTACTCCCTATTTCCTTCTCTCAAACACCACTCTTAAGTCAAGTACTACACCACAACCCTATCTACTAATTTGTCCCTCCATCCTTCCTCCCACCACTTCCATTCCTAAAATAAAAATATCTCCCCCTCCCCTTTAAAACAAAAAACAAAGTCTACTTACTCAAATTAAAACCCCATTACAAACCTCTACTTATATCTGGTGACATTCATCCTAACCCAGGCCCTACAGACACTACCCTGAACAATAACCCCCCTGTATCTAAACCTGCCAATGCCTCCAACCCACAAAAACAAGTACAATTCTGCTCTAGCAACATCAGGAGCCTTGTAAATAAAGCCTTGTAAATAAAGTTCAAGAACTCCATGCTTCAATAGCTAACTATACTCCTGACATAGTTACCCTAACTGCAACATGGTTAAAACCACACCATCTGGACAGTGAAATCATCCCTCCTGGCTATAATATCCTTAGATTAGATCAACCTAAAAGAAAAAGAGGAGGAGTCTCCATACTCTACTCCAATTGTCTCTCCCAAATCAGTCCCACACTAGACTTACCCTCCTTCTCACCAGCTGAACTCCTACTGACCAACTTCAAGCTTAACAGTTTCAACATCATAACTGTCACAGCAATCTATATACCTCCTGGTGATAATATTAACATACTTGAGAACATCCTATCTCACCTCTCACATACCATCCACAATGAAATAATTATACTGTGAGATGTAAATATTGATTGGCTTACAATACAAGCTCCCAACACTACTTCCTGTATAAACCTACATGGGTTTGAGCAGCTAATCACAACCCCAACCTACATTAATAAATCTCACCTACCTAGCTCTCTTCTTGACTGGATATTGGTCTCTCATCCTCAAAACTATCATAACTCCCAAACGCTTCCAAATGCCCTCAGAGACCATTGCCCTATAACAGTTACCAGACATACTCCCCACCTTACCAAACCTAACAAATTTATTACCACCCGCTCACTTTCTCATATCTGTCCTAACTCCTTTATTCACCAACTCTCCAAAATTAACTGGTCTTACCTCACCACTCTTCTTTTAGATGAAGCTGTCCACTCCTTCAACACTACATTCCTAAACATTCTTAACTCCCTTGCTCCTCTTTGCATAATTAGAATCAAATCTAATACTGCTCCCTGTCTCACTAAATCTACCAGAACCCTCATGAAAGACCGTGATAGGATTTGGAAAATGTGGACTAAAACTAGGCCCCCTTTTCTTCTTCAAAAATAAAAAGAACTCAGAAATAAAATAAAAAAAATCATCCATTATAACAAAATAAACTTCTATGCCAATCCTCTCTCTACTCTTAAATCAGACCCAAAGAAATTCTGGAGCTCTATTAAACAGACTCTTCAACCAGGAAACCCTTTCTTTCCTAACCCATGTCCCAATGCAACACCTGAAGACATAGCCAAAAAAATTAACAATCATTTTATAAACTCAGTAACCTCCATAATAAATTCTGTTCCCCCCAGAAACAACACTAGTACCCCTGCAAACTCTATACCTCTTCCAAACACTCCTAACTCCTTCTCTCTAAAAGCAGTATCAACTATGTAAAGTCATTACTCACTAAACTTAAACCTTGCTCCCCATCTGTTAACAAGCTACCCTCTTATTTCCTGCAGATTGCCTCTGAACCTCTTGCCTATCCTGTATCCATCTTAATCAACCGATCCATTTCTGAATCCTATGTCCCCACTGTATGGAAGAATTTCTTTACTCTACCCATTCACAAAGGGGGCAGCTCCTCAGACATAACCAACTTCAGACCGATTGCCATACTCTTTCCACTCTCACAAATCCTAGAGAAATGCATTCACAAGCAGGTAATGCATTACCTTCACCAGGAAAACCTTCTCAAACCCATACAGCATGGTTTCCGTCCCAAGCATAGTACAACTACTGCACTCATATCATTCATCAACATAGTCTCCCTAGCTCGTGATAACAATAAACTTGTCTCATGCCTATTCCTTGACCTTTCTAAAGCCTTTGACACTTTCACCCACTCCTTCTAGATAAACTCACTAACTTACATTTCTCTCCCCCTACTATCTCCTGGTTCTCCAGCTATCTCTCTACCTGCCAGCAATCAGTTAAATGGCTCTCTGCAGTATCCTCCCCTCTCACTGTACAAATGGGAGTCCCCCAAGGGTCCATATGTGGACCACTACTCTTTAATATTTTCACCAACTTGCTCTACTCCTCTTGTCCCCAGTCATCTCTTGTGCAATATGCTGATGACTCAACTGTTATAACCATTGCTGACAACCCAACTGACCTCCACTCAACTACCCAGGCATCCTTCCACACCATTCAGACTTGGCTTAGTGATAACAAACTAATACTTAATCCAAAAAAAACTAAGCTCCTACTCTTCCTCCCTAAAAACATCACCACACGCAAAAGTACATTTACCATCTTATCCTGCAACAACACTATCATCTCACCTGAATCTAGTACTAAATTGCTAGGTGTTACAATAGGTGATCAACTTAAGTTTGACCTCCATATTACTAACTCAGTAAAAAGAACTCATCAGAAACTTGGACACCTTTTCCATAGCAAAAAATACTTAACTAACACTGCCCAAATAACTCTCCCAGGCTTTATTACTTCCAGCACTCCTGTACATCTGCCACATATTCACAAACCTAAATTCTACACTTATTTCCAAGCTTGAAACTACCTATAATAAGATCACCAGATTTGCAGCTAACCAAACCTACAAGTCACACCCCTGCTTAGCACTACAGCAACTAGACTGGCTAGAATTCCCTCAGCTGCTCCAACTATATCAACTACAAATCATCCACTCTATCCTCTATCTTCCCTCCTTCTGCTCCAGCCTCTCCACTATCATATCCAAATATTCCCCTGCTAGGATGCCACATAGCTCAAATCAAGAATTATTAGACACCTACAAACCCAAAACCAAAATAGGCTGCCTTCTCTATAACTATAACCCAGCTACAACCTGGAACCAACTCCCCTTGGAAATAAAATCCCTCCAGCATAGCAAAAGTTTCAAATTAGTGACAAGGAAATACCTAAAAACAAAGTGGTCTTGCCACTGTAGCCAACCACCCTGAAACCGCCATCCTTTCACCTATTTCACCACCTCACTCTTAATGTATCTCTAACACTATTCCCCTGCCTCTTCTACCTCTTCCCTTTCTCTATCTCCAACCACTCTTAATTCTTACAGTCTCAAAACAACCTACCTGTCTAGTCTGTCTCCTGTACTCTACCTCCCCTACATCTCCTACTAGCCATTCTTACTTTCCTTTCTTGTTTCCAAACTCCTATACAACTAGATCCTACCCACTTTAAATAAGCATCTGCCTAACTATTAACTCATTTTGCTTTAAGCAGCTTAAATAATATTGTAACTAGTCACATTGTCTTCTGCTAATTGTTTAAAACCTTGTTTGCAACAACTCACATACTTGTCTGCCAATTGTTAATACTCTATAATTGAATTACCTGAGGAGCTTTTTTTCTCTCTCCAGGTCTCTGCTTGTACGATCCTATAGCTGATTGTTACTACTATGTTACTAAAATTTAATAAATTGTTTTCTAGTCCTGAGGAGCTTTTCTCCCCGAGTCTCTGCTGAAAATGAGCCAAAAGCTCAGCCGGACTAACCCAGTTAACAAATGTAAAATAAATAAATAAAAAAAATAAAGTAATTTATACCCTGACAGACCTGATTTCCAGTCGTTGTTCTTTACTCATGTTTCACAAACAATAACATCAGTCTTGAGGGAACAACAACCTTCAGAGATGCATAAAATTTTGCTATCTGTGAACTGTTAAATGTTTGACCTGGCAAAAATCCTGCCTTGTGTTTGTCAAATACTGCAAAAATTCTCCTCCTTGATCTTGACAAATGTATGCCATCCTGTCCGAACACGTGTGCTCAAAATTAGGTTTGGATGCTCTACACATTTCCATTTTTTTTTTAACTGGACATTTTTTTCATGTAGGTATTTACCCCCAAAATATTTTCATTCACGGTGTTCCGACTGTCCTTTCTATATGTGATTTGTGAAAAATGTGTCCTAACACCTGTACAAGGTATGCAAAGAGGGCTGTAAGTTTCCTACTAACAGTCAGAGTGACCTTGAAGATGAGATCATTTGTACCAAAATGAATAAAAACAGATCTGTGCTTCCAAGGCGTTCTAAGGCTTGTCTCACTTACTTCTGGTAAGCATAATACAATTCGATGTTCATTAACTTCTCTGCAAATGTAAGTATCAGTTCCTCCAATAATTGAGTTTCCCATTACAAGAATATCTTTTCTGACCAGATCTGAAGAATCTTCAATGTCTAATTCAGTAATATCTGCTCTATCAAGTGTTACAAAGGAATGATCTTCATCACCACTAGTCTAATTCCACTGTTTTCATTGTGTGTTACATTTGCAGACATACAATTCTCATCCAGCAGGCTTTGTACATCCACAGCTTGAGCTATGTTGTCAATGTCTGTCTTTCTCATCTTTTTTTTTTCTTACACTAATGTTCTTCAATCCTGAAATATTCAATTTTGATTTCTTCCTTTTCATCTGCCTTGTCTCTTTTTTTCTATCTTCTCATTTGGAAAAATACTGCCTTTTCCTGTAGACTGAAAGTTTTCTGATAAAAAAATGCTACCATCCCCTGCAATCTGTGTGCTACATAACAAAGCAGTGCCCATTTTAGTTTGCATTCTCTTTACAGACATTTATCAGTTTCTTTTTCTTCCTTGTTATTTGCTGTGAACTTCTTCCTTTCTTTCTATTTTATTACCTCCTAAACACTCTGAATTCTCAGTTTGCTGAATACTTGTATCTAGATTCCAAAGTCGCCAGGGGCATTCTCTTGGATCATACGGGTTGCATGTTATCTGATGACTAAAAGTGCACCACCCAGCTACCTGTAACATTTCCATCAAACAAGATGTATTTTAGTCACCAGAAAACATGTAAGAATTAGGCCCCTCCCCAAGAACACCCTTCCTAATCCACAACCTACTTATAGACAATAGACACATCCTTTCCTAAATGTGCTCTGTTTGCTCTTTGCCTAACATTATTTATCTCACCAGCCCAGTCATTAATATATATAACAACAGTTCTCCAAGCTATGCCAGTTCGCACAAGTGCAATCGCCATTGGTAAGTCCAGATTTACTAATAATAATGGTAAGCAAATCATCCATCTTTTGACATGAGGAACACAAATCACCAAGCTTATCAGGTGTTACCTTTAAATATTCATAGCATTTAGTACAAGATACGTGTGTGTTAACTTATCATTAATTTCATACTCGTTTAAGGAATCCATTTTCAGATACAAATGAATAAAAATTCTAAGTGAAAAAAATAATCAAAATTAGTTACCACTGAATTCAGAGAGAACATAAATAAACGTCTATAAGAAAAATTACCCAAGCAATGTGCAACTAAATGCTAAATTAAGTGCAGTAAAGTTTTTGCTCTGACTGTACAAGTTCTGAAAGTCAGACAAAAGTTGGAATTCACAGTCATACCTCTTTTTAACAGTAAAGATCAATAAATCCCAAACCAAGACAGGATTGATTAGATAAACCCTGGATTGTCCTCTCTGCAGTCCTTGTGAGTTTATAGCTGACAAAGTCCCTTAGGATGGCTAGAGTTTAATGTCTAAAATCCATCCCTTGCTAACAAGTTAAAAACATGTAGTGAAAATTAAAAGTAAAACAACAAAATATAAATCAATGTCAATTTTCTTGTTTACACACTATCCCTTCCTTTCTACAAACAATGAAAACAGTGTTAAGAAGTAAAACATAAATTTAAATAAAACTTCTCTTGCCACGCAACTCCATGATCAATCACATACCAGGATGGGATTGTTTAAATAAGCTCTGGATTGTCGTCTCTGCAGTCTGTGTGAATTTATAGCTGACGAAGCCCCTTTGCGATGGCTAGAGTTTGTCTGTTTAAAGTCTATTTCTTTCTAACAATTAACAGTTGTGCTTAGATTTTTCCATCATTCTTACCACTCTGTTTTTTAAATATGTTTCTCCTGACAAAGCCCCTTTGGGATGACTAGAGTTTGCCTGTTTAAAGTCTATTTCTTTCTAACAACTAACAGTTGTGCTTAGATTTTTCCATCATTCTTACCACTCTCTGTTTTTTAAATATGTTTCTCAGTAGCGTTCTACTTCCTTAGTGGTGGCTGGAAGATTTATATGCTATTTGGTACTCAAATGTTATGTTAATTAGCTGTCCAGATGTTTGGTTGTACATACCTACTGTTTAATGGCTTTTGTTCCTGTTTCAATATTTGCTGGTTTAGAGGTATGAGACCAGATAAAGTAATATAATCACCAGGATCATTATGGTCTCTGCTCATGGTTCATTAAGCAGAGTAAGAATCATATTATATAACCACTCGGCTACCTCTTTAATGTTTCTATAAAGCAAGGTGCATTTTTACTCATCAGATAACATCCAACAATCAGTCCCTTCCAAAGAACATCCTTCCTAATCCACCATTCACTTCAGACTAATTTCTATTCTCTTACTTTTTGGAAAATGGTTCTACATTCAAGTGTGAAATATATTCTAAATAGTCTACTCTATCCATACACTTCGATGGGTTTTGTTGAAGGCAAAGCATAATAACAGAACTTGGGTCACTGATTAACATTCTATCAAATAATGGCAAAGGCCTAATTATCCAAAGCAGAGACTTTAGATCTTACAAACACATCTGACTTAGTACATTATAGACTCTTAACCAAATTTATATAACTCTGAATGTATTTATTTATTTCCATTTGTTTACCTGGAAAATTGAACTGAGCATAAAGTCCCTTTTCAATGGAGGCCTGTGGAGGAAAGCTTCACAGAGTACACTACAAATCAAAAAGATAAGACACAAATAAACATTGCATTTCATTGCTAATAAAAGATGAATAATACAGAGGTATGAATAAGTTGTACAATACTTTATATATATATATATATATATATATATATATATATATATATATATATACACACACACACACACACACACACACACACACACACTTGTATCAATATAACAAATTATGTATTGATGAATGCACATAATAATTAGCCTAGAGGAAGAAATGTTAATTATAGGAGAGAAAGAAAAAGAACCTTTATATCAATATGTGTTAGAAGCTAAGAGATGCAAAATGTTGTATTTCATAAAAAGACTAATTAATAAGCAGTGAAGTTATAAGATCTGAGGGTAGGAGTAGATGAACTAGATTATTTAATCTTAGAGTAGAATAGTTAATGTAGCAGCAGGAGTGATATTTGTAGAGGGTGCAACATTTGAAGAGATGGGTGCACTTTTGCTAAAGTGGGTACAGCTTTCTGTTCTTCGAAAAAATGTTTTTTCAATGAACAGAAGTAGACCCATGTGTGTGTATATATGTGAAGGCTGCCAGCCTAGACTTTGATGTAGACAGTGGTGCTGAAGGGTCTAGATGAAGAAATTATTTCTATTGCTTTAACCAAGAGTTAAATTACTAGATTTAAACATGCAAATGTATTTTTTATTGCTCTGCTTCCTGACCAGCTGCAAGATAACAAAAGGAGATGTTAAGAATGTAAATGCAGTTTCTGTTAGCCTGGGAACCCAGTCAAGTGTGAAGAATGATGTAATGTGTAGCCTGGAAATCCCAGGAAAGTGTGAAGAATGATGTAATGTGAATCAGAACTGCAATTTCAATTTAAACAGAGAGAACCACAGAGAATTAAGCATTTTTGTCTTGACCATCCAACTCATCAGCACTCTGCCTGTTTTCTTATGTAGGTTTATCTTAGACTTGTGATTTCATTTAGAAATAGCTAGAAACTATAAAGATTAGACTAAGTGTTTTTCTGTGATGACAGAACTGCACTACTGAATTATTTTAAGTATTTCTCTGTGATCTCTGAACTCTTGACTAGCACTGTGTAGTAAGAAGTATTGTCTTGGGTTTTTATTATTTATTATTAAATATTTTAAAACATTTCAACTGTGGCTGTTTTGTGTACAGATAATTTAAGCTCTAGAGTACATTACATATTTATAGTGATTACTGTACCAAGTCACTCTAATAAGCATTGACTGTTTAATTATACTACCAATTGGATAATAATATTGCACAGTAATAATTGGACACCATTTTAAGGGCCTTTGAGTAGCTGATAAATATTAGCTGGGTGGTGGCAGGAGGTAGTACCATATAGTCTGGGTAACAGGGGCACAGCTAGAGAACCTGTGCCAGCCTTTCCCAGGAGTGTCTTTGTGGTTGTATAAACTCTTATCTCAAAGAGTATGTGTGTCAGCTACTTGGGCAGGGACACAAAGCACTGGTTGGACAGAGAGGGTGCTGGAGGTTTTAGCTTGCCCAGCTAGGCTGAGATCTGGACCCTATAGCTGTGCCAGTGGGGAGTCTTATTGGGGACCTAGAGAGCAAGAGAGTGACCAGCCCCAGACCGACTGTGATCTCTGTGTGCTCTTAAGGGAAATTGCACTTTCCTGTGTGTATTTGTTATCCTTTCCTTGATATATGAGATGCCCTCTCTGGTGTTAGTGGTGAGGATTGAGGCTCCTTGATTGTTGGGCCAGGGCACGGGCATCACATATTAATTGTTTGGCAGTGGTGGGATATCCACACCATATATTAATTGTTTGGCAGCTGTGGGATATCCACATCACATATTAATTAGTTGGCAAATGCTAATTGGCTTGTAGTGATGTGGGTAGAGTGAATCCCTGTAGCTTGTATACAGTGAGCTTTGAAGGTGTCTTGTACTCTAAAACAGCCACTCAGTGAATACTCAGAGTTCAGATCACAATTGTTTTATTTCTTTTGTTAGCTTAGTCAGGCTGAGCAGGCAGCATGCATCATAAAACAGCAACCAGGAGGACAATCGGACTGGCAGTGGAGCTATAATACCCTTGGAGAATGGACAGCTTAACCTTTCTGCAGAGGACTTAAAAATCCATCTGGAGCTAAAGAGACTTGAGTTGGAGGCCAGGCATTTGGAGATAGAAGCCAAGGAAAAGGAAAGGCAGAGGAAGCATGAGAGAGAAATGCTGACTCTTCACCAGAGTCATAAGGGTAATGGGAAAGGGAGTAACTGGACCCCAGAAGCACAACAGGTCAGTAAATTTCTTCTGCAGTTTAAAGAGGGAGATAATTTTGATAGTTTCATTGATATGTTTGAGAGGGTATGCAAACAGTATGGGGTTGAGCAAAGGCTCTGTGTATGGTTCTTGACTCCCTTACTCCATGGTAAAGCTGTAACTGTATTGCCTAAAATGTCTGACGTTGCATGTTTTGATTGTACTGCTGTAAAAAAATTGTCTATTAGAGTTTTTTAAACTAACACCTGAAACATATAGAAAAAAGTTTTGTGAGCATAGATGCAAGGCAGATGAAAGCGTGTGTGAATATGTTGCTGAACTGAGCACTTATTTCCATAGGTAGGTGAGTTGATGTCAGGCCACTATATTTGAAGGGCTGGCAGACCTTTTGGTGATGGAACAAGCCCTTAGCACTTTGCCTGAGGACATGAGGATCTGGTTAGCTGATAGACAATGTGCTACTTCAGATGAGTTGGGGAAGAAGAGAGACCTATACCTCGCAAGCAGGGCAGCCCTGCACAGGAAAGGGACCCCAGTACTGCTCATGGGTCAAATGGAACCCATGGTGGGCAGCACAGACTGCCCCAACAGAATCTGCCAGTAGCAGGGGAAGCCACTAGTCCAGGTACACATCCAGGAGCTAGGGTTAAATGTTTTGAATGCAACCAGTGGGGCCATGTGGCATACAGGTGTCCATGGAGGCAAGGTGGGGAACAAAAGGTGAGGGAGCCAGTAAGTGGGAAAGACAAGAATGCCAATGGTAGGTTATCTTGAGACAACAGGGGTACTAAACTACCATCCTGCAGATGTCCTGAGAGGGAAGGATTTGGATGAGGCAGTACCATGTGCTTATGTAGTTACACACAGTCATGGTAGGAGACAAGCATGTGGATCTGGTAGCCTGGGGGAGACCCAGACAGACTGAATACTTGCAGCCAGGACTGGTGAGGTGGTTACTTCTGGGAGGGAGCTACTCTGTAGCAGTGAGACTGAATGTGAGCCACAGCTACTTGTGGGTACTGATGGTTCCTTTGACAGAGTGACTGTAAAGGTAGAGGTGAGTAGTAGTATCCAGACTGACAGTGTGGCACCACTGTCAGAGAATGCCAGACGTCCTGTGGAAGGGGAGCTGAGAAGGGTTACAAGGAGAGAGTTGAGACAGGCTCAGCTCTCAGACCCTACATTACAAGGCCTGAGGCAGGTAGCTAGGGAGGCACCTGATTCTCAAGGAAAGGGGGAATCTGTTTACTGGGATAAAGGGATACTATACAGAGAGTGGACCCCTGAGGGAGGGCTAGAAGGTAAGAGAGTACAGCAGTTGGTAGTGCCTAGAGCCTACCATCTGGCACTTCTAGCCATAGCCCATGATATTCCCTTTGCAGGTCATATGGGCATAAAAATGTACAAAGGGGCATATTATGCAGAACTTCTATTGGCCTGGAATTTCCAGAGATGTAACAGGATACTGCAGGACCTGTGAGCAGTGCCAAAAGGTAGGCAAGGCAAGAGACAAGGTGAGATCTCCTTTCATGCCTTTGCCTGTGATTGAGGAGCCATTTCAGAGGGTAGCTATGGATATTGTGGGTCCTTTGAGTACTCCAAGTTCCACAGGGAAAAAGTATATCCTAGTGGTAGTGGACTATGCTACACGGTACCCTGATGCAGTGGCTTTGTCCTCCATTGAGGCAGAAAAGGTGCAAATGCTTTGTTGGAGATTTTCAGCAGAGTAAGTTTCCCAAAAAAAATACTGACTGACAGAGGTGCCAATTTCATATCAGACATACTGGCTTGTCCGTGAAAGTCCTGTGGGGTGAAGCACATGAAGACCTCCCCCTACCATCCCCAGACTAATGGTCTTGTTGAGAGGTTAAACTCTACAATCAAGTCTATGCTATGGGCATTTGCAAATCAGTTGAAGAGGGAGTGGGACAAATATTTGCCCCATCTGTTGTTTCCTTACAGAGAGTTTTCCCCAGGAATCCACAGGGTTTTCACCCTCTGAGTTGCTGTATGGGCATAGGGTGAGGGGACCTCTAGATTTAATTTGAGATGAGTGGGAAGGTGAGTGCGAGTCTCAGAAGGAGTCTGTTGTGGCATATATCCTAAACCTCTGGACAAGGCTCAGGGAACTCATGGGCTTGGCCCAGGAGAACCTGGCAGAAGCCCAACAACAGAAAAAGATGTGATATGACAGGAATGCTTGAGCTAGAGAGTATGCTGTGGGGCAGCATGTAATGGTTCTCATTCCTGTCAGACACAACAAGCTGCAAGCAGCTTAGGAGGGAGCTTAGGAGGTACCCTACAAGGTGGTAAGAAAGGTAAGTGATGTTAACTACATGGTGGAACTGCTAGCCAGAAGGCAGGGGCACAAATTGTACCATGTTAACATGATAAAATCTTACTATGACAGGGAGGCCCTTGTGCTGAGCATTTGCAGTGGATTGCAGGAGGAGTCTGAGGGAGCTCTGGGGACTGATCTCCTCAGTGAGGCTCGAGCTGACATCTCAGTGGAAGGGGTAGCAATGTCCCAGCAGCTATCTCCTACCCAGGTTTGAGAAATCCGAGCAGTGTTGCAGGAATTTGGGGACATGTTCACTGGGAAACCAGGGTGCACCCACCAGGGGCAGCACCAGATGGACACAGGACCCCAAAGGCCTTTTAGGCAGACCTGAGAGAGTCAAACAGACTCTGAGGGAGGAGGTACAGGAGATGTTGGAACTAGGGATGATTCAAGAGTCCAACAGTCCCTGGGCCTCCCCAGTGGTGCTGGTGCCAAAGAAGGATGGCAGCACCAGATTCTGTGTGGACTACAGGAAATTAAGTAGTCACACAGAGTCGGATGCTTACCTCATGCCTAGGGCAGATGAGGCCCTAGAGCTGCTGGGTGGGGCTAAGTATCTTACAACCACTGATCTTACCAAGGGTTACTGGCAGGTGCCCTTCACTCCCAGTGCTACAGAGAAGTCAGTCTTTGTGACTTTTTTTGGCTTGTATGAGTTCTCAAAGATACCCTTTGGGATGAAGAATGTCCCAGAGACTTTCCAGAGGCTGGTAGATCATATCCCAGTAGAAGCAGGAGGGTTTGCCCTTGCTTACCTAGATGATTTTGCCATCTACAGCCATTCCTGGCCAGAGCACCTTCAGCACGTCAGGGAGGTGCTTGGCAGACTACAGAGGGCAGGGTTAACCATCAAGCCAAGCAAATGTCAGGTGGGTAAGACAGAGGTCTCCTACCTAGGACATAGAGTGGAAAGTAGTAGGATAAGGCCAGAACCTGCCAAAGTGGAAGCCACTCAGGCATGGCCTGCACCTGTTACCAAAAAACAGGTGAGGGCATTTTTAGGGACAGCAAGGGACTGCAGAAAGTTCATCCCCAGTTATAGTACCATAGCTGCTCCCCTCACAGACCTGACAAGGAGGAACAGGCCAGATAAGGTAGTATGAACCCCAGCATGTGAGCAGGCATTCCAGAAGCTTAAAGAAGCTTTGGGAGGACCCCCTGTGTTAGCCAGTCCAGATTACAGCAAAGAATTTGTTGTGCAGGTGGAGGCTTCAAACCATGGGGTGGGGGCTGTACTTAGCCAGATTTTTTCAGAGGGAAAAGAGCACCCAGTGGTTTATCTCAGTTGTAGGCTCCAACCCAGGGAGGAATGCTATGCAGTTGTCGAAAAAGAATGTCTAGCTATAGTGTGGGCACTGCAGAAACTTCAGCTTTATCTGTATAGAAAGAAATTCACTGTTATGCCAGATCACACCCCCATAACATGGTTAAACAGAGCCAGCCAGCAAAATGCCAAGTTGCTAAGATGGAACCTGGGGTTGCAAGCATATGATATGTCAGTGCAGCACCGCAATGGGGTTAGCATTGCCAATGCAGATGGGCTTTCAAGACCGGGAATGGGGTAAGGTACACTCAGATAGACCTAACCCTCTCAAACAGCATTTCTCAAGGGTCACTTGAAAAACTAGCTTGAGTTCTCTGAGTGGGGGGGGGGGGATTGTGAAGGCTGCCAGCCTAGCCAGATAGAATTTTGCAGATAATTCTGTCATTTGTAAATATGAATGTAAACTATGGGCTTGTCTTAAATGTAAAAAAAATACTGTTACATGTGGAACTGGAAATAAATGTGACAACAGTGCACTCTACTGACCAAAGTAAAGCATGTGGTGATCCTTTGATGTAGACATTGGTACCGAAGGGTCTAGATGAAGAAATTATTTCTATTGTTTTAACCAAAAGTTAAATTGCTAGATTTAAACATGCAAATGTATTTTTATTGCTCTGCTTCCTGACCAGCTCCACAATAAATAATAGAAATAAATGTGACAACAGTGCACTCTACTGACCAAAGTAAAGCATGTGGTGATCCTTTGATGTAGACAGTGGTACCGAAGGGTCTAGATGAAGAAATTATTTCTATTGTTTTAACCGAGTTAAATTGCTAGATTTAAACATGCAAATGTATTTTTATTGCTCTGCTTCCTGACCAGCTGCACAATAACAAAAGGAGATGTTAAGAATGCAAATACAGTTTCTGTTAGCCTGGGAACCCAGGGAAGTGTAAAGAATGATGTAATGTGTAGCCTGGGAACCCCAGGAAAGTGTGAAGAATGATGTAATGTGAATCAGAACTGCAATTTCAATTTAAACAGAGAGAACCAGAGAGGATTAAGCATTTTTGTTTCGACCATCCAACTCATCAGCACTCTGCCTGTTTTCTTATGTAGGTTATCTTAGACTTGTGTTTTCTTTTAGAAATAACTAGAAAGATTAGACTAAGTGTTTTTCTGTGATATTAGAACTGTGCTACTTAATTATTTTAAGTAATTCTCTGTGATCTCTGAACTCTTGACTAGCACTGTGTAGTAAGAAGTGTTGTCTTATGTTTTTATTATTTATTATTAAATATTTTAAAACCTTTCAACTGTGGCTGTTTTGGTAGAGATAGTTTAAGTTCTAGTGTACATTGCATATTTATAATGATTACTGTACCAAGTCACTCTTATAAGCCTTGACTGTTGAATTATACTACCAATTGGATAATAATATTGCACAGTAATAATTGGACACCCTTTTAAGGGCCTTTGAGTAGCTGATAAATATTAGCTGGGTGGTGGCAGGTGGTAGTACCATATAGTCTGGGTAATAGGGGCAGAGCTGAAGAACCTGTGCCAGCCTTTCCCAGGAGTGTCTGTGTGGTTGTATAAACGCTTATCTCAAAGTGTGTGCATGTGTCAACTATTTGGGCAGGGACACGAAGCACTGGTTGGACAGAGAGGGTGCTGGAGGTTTTAGCTTACCCAGCTAGGCTGAGATCTGGACCCTATAGCTGTGCCAGTGGGGAGTCTTATTGGGGACCTGGAGAGCAAGGGAGTGACCAGCCCCAGACTGACTGTGATCTCTGTGTGCTCTTAAGGGAAATTGCACTTTACTGTGTGTATTTGTTATCCTTTCCTCCTATATGAGATGCCCCTCACTGGTGTTAGTGGTGAGGATTGAGGCTCCTTGATTGCTGGTCTGGGGCACGGACGTCACAATATATACATGTACACATATCATCAATATGGTTGCTGGTTAAATTATTTGATTGTGGTGGTGTTATTTTGTCAAATGAAGATTTCTTTGAATGGTGGAGTTGTCTAAATCGGTTTTATTCACTCTAAGGTAAGTGAAAATTTCAACATTGGGGTTGAATGAGTGTTTGTGTGTGTGTGTGTGTGTGTGTGTGTGTGTGTGTGTGTGTGTGTGTGTGTGTGTGTGTGTGTGTGTGTGTCTGTGTGTGTGTTTGTGAATGCAGATCACTGTTTGTTGGTTTGGGTTACAATAAGGGCTAAGGAAGGGTAAAGATGAATGTTGTGTTTTGGTTTACTGTCAGCGTGCAAGTGTTTGTAGGTTACAGTTTCAGTAAGGGCTAGGTAAGGTGTTTTTTTGTGTGTGTATGTATGTACTATATATGTGTGTGTGTGTGTGTGTGTGTGTGTGTGTGTGTGTGTGTGTGTGTGTGTGTGTGTGTGTGTGTGTGTGTATGTGTGTGTGTGTGTGTGTGTGTGTGTGTGTGTGTGTGTGTGTGTGTGTGTGTGTGTGTGTGTGTGTTTGTGTGTGTGTGTGTGTGTTTGTGTGTGTGTGCGTCTGTCTTGTATAGTGGTACTTTTAGTTAAAGGGTGTTTAATACCTTAATGCATAGGGATGAGGTCAGGTGCAGGGGTAGGATTAGGGTTAACAAACCTGAATAAGGTAGTGCAGGATGAGTGCCATTCTGGTGACTTTCTTTGGGACTCCTTGCAGCAGCCTGAAATAATTTTCATTGTACATCCTCGAGAACTGCATATAGTATTTATCTGTGGAATCACCAAGATTCTGTATATTGAAACATTATTTTTTGCCTTTGGAGTCTCTTGCCCAACAATGGATATACCCCAATGTCCTGCTTGCTCTGGCAGCTTCTCTGTTATTCTTCCTTCTGGTGGTGTAGCCGTAGTGTCAGTAATTAAGATTGTTTCATCAAGTCCAGTCTGGAACTGATGTGTCTGCATAAGAACATTCCCACAGCTATCTGCCCTGTAATACAATTCAGAGTTGTACTATATTGAAGCACCAAACACTTCAATTTTACCCTCAGTTTCCAGCATCATGTTTCATAACTTTTATACCTGCTTTCAGATTTTGTATGAATCTTCCAACAAACCATTTGTTGCTGAGTGCCCTGTTTCAGTAATGGGTTATTCAATTTTGTTCAACCAAACCACAAACTTCCTCTGATGTGCCCTGGGTTCTATTTTCACTGACACTTTGTTTTGGTTAAGCATTATCAGTAAAGTCTTTTGAGGTGAAAATGGTAGCTTGAGACTTATTTTTGGGCACAGCAAGCCATTTTGAATATACATCCACCAATGTCTTGGATACATAATTCATAAAAGAGACTGCATATCAATTTGCAGTTTTTTCTATCATCCTTCTAGAAAGTCTCAGTGTTGTATTTTCTATTCTGCTTGATATGGCACACATTGTCATTCTCTTCATTTAGCGTTGGCCACTGGACTACCTTTCTAGTACTTTCTTTTTAACAATGCCAGGGGATCTATACAGAATTCTTCCAGTACAACTTTTCTCAGCTTAAAGGAATTGCTATTTTAGTTTCCCATAAGGCACATGCTTTTTATTTATAGAAATTTCAAATCTTTATGTAAAACAATATTTGACTCTAACCAAGGTTTAAAATAAAAGTGAATGGGAAGTGATATAAAAGGCACATACTCATTCAGAATGAAATAACATATAGCAAATGTTGTGGAAGCTACCATTCTAGCAACTCTTATTGTACAAAGTAAATTATTCATAAAATTGTACATTCTGACACATGCCATCGGCAACATGGGCATACTGGACTAAGGAATCTAATGTGGAATTTCTACTTCTGTCACAGTGGTAGAACAAGTTTCATGGTCTCACTATTACTTTGTTGATTTTCTGCTTCAGTTCCTCTGGGCAATACCATCAGATTTTGCCCTGATGAAGTGTAGGACTTTTAAATCTGTCACCCTTGAAGTCATCTGATCTGGTCTGTGCCATATGTTAGAGAATCCCAGTGTGGGTGACACACATGGATTTGTCTCTGCTTATAATTTATTAATGGCATCCTTAATGGCTGTACTTGTTCCTTTCTGCATATGACAGGTTTACCTAGTGGACTGTATTTGATCTCAGAACCCCAAGGAGGAGCACAAAGGCTTGAGCACAAGTTGCAGAACACTTAACTGCTGGAGGGTAGCAGTTGTGGATACTGACTTCAAAGCAAATGAGGAGATTGCAGGAAGCATCTGAATAGGCAGGGCTAACTTGAGTGGAATCTATGTACATGATTATCATATTCGAGTATGGTTACACTTTTTATATAAATTGCTGGTCAAAGACTACAGCACATACCAAACAGTATTTTAGCAATAATCTTTCCTTTCAGAATAAATGCCTGAGTGACTCTGATAAAGAGTGCATTTCAGACATATGAGGCATGTTACTTGTTACCAATACTGTGCACCTCAGACTCTGAGTGTGAGCAAACAAAATTTCCACAACACTGTATTTCCACTTTATTTACTGTCTACACTGCAGATGTTTGTCTGTGGCCAAATCAAAAACAATAATAGTGCTCACAATAGTGCATCTTGGCTTGATTCACACAAACACACACTAGCCCTACCAAAATAAACCAGTGATTGTTTAAATTGGATCAAACAGTAGCAGAGGTCAATCATTTCCTTTTGTAGACTGGTGGTGAACGCACCAATTACAGCCATTTTTATTGACTGTGTACTCCCCAGATATCTGATTGTGATCATATAAATAAATACACAAAATATGGCCACACTAATGTATTTCAGTTTCCTCCTGTTAGACACATACAGTGCAACCTACAGTAACTCCTGCCTCATACAAAAACACACATTAGTTACACCCATTTTATTGACCGTGTATACCTCAATTGTCTGATTGTGATCAAAAGAATGAATGAATTATTAAATACATAAATATTGGTCACCATAATGTATTTCAGTTCATTGCTGTGAAAAGTGTGTAGTGGAATCTATTGCATACCCCCACATATGCATGAAAGCTCTTACAAAAACTCTCTCACACACACACACACACACACACACACACACACACACACACACACACACACACACACACACACACACCAAAAAAGGATGCATATTTTTCTCAATAAAAATTGACATAGATTCAGTTAACCAGTACTGTATAAATGGATTAATAAAATTAATGTGTTTCCACATCCTGGTAGATTGAGTTACATCTACTATTTTTAAAATGTTCAAGGGGGCAGACTGTTGAAGCTGATATCTAGTTTAAATAGCTACATGTGATTTATGCTTAGTTTTTTAGGCAGGAAAGACTCATAGAACACTTAAAGAATGAATAAGTGAACATGGTTATGATATTAATAAAAACATGAAACCAATGACTTATTTAGACATGTTTTAATACTGATGAATGTCATACTTATTACTGTTGTTCAGGCATTAAGTATTAAGAGGTAGTGATATTAAAACACATACTGAATCTGGATTACTAAGCTAAATGTTACCATTTTTTCCAGGAATAAACAATTCTTATATCCTTAAGCCATTACTTAAACAAAGATAGTTGATTTATTCATTAATGTGATCATTTGACTTTTGAGTCACTTTTATATTGTCATCTGAGTTTGATGCTTTTATGCCAGTTTCATAAAGTGCAAGAGAGTATGAAACCACGTGTTGCTCATTTTATTTGTTTTGTAATAATAAGGTTTCTATCTACACAGTTCCTGGTTTGGTTTTATAATAATAGCATTTCTATCAGTTCTTGTTTTTGGTTTTGTAATAATAAAGTTTCTATCTGCATGTTTCCTGGTTTTGATTTATTATACTTTTTATAATACCGTTTTTATTTTGTACCATACCAATGTCGCTATCAGAATGCTATGATATTCATGGCCATCACTGATGCCATCTCCCAACTATGCATGGGATATGAATCAAAACTGAATTACCCTTTGTCTTTTGTTGGCTGAATTGTGTTAATTAAAAAAATACTTTTGCAAAAGTTGGTAACACCATGAAGTTGAACAATCCCTGAGTAGATTATATTAATTAAGTTGATGGAGGAAGCAAAGCTCCCTGTATGGTGTGTTTGAGGGCTTGCCCCCAAACCCCCCACTCCTTCATCCAGGTCTTTAGATTTTTTTTTTGGTACTTAGGTATTATCACAACCAGATTTTTCACACCACTACCGGTTGCTTCCTGGTCATGAAATTGATTCATTAATGTTGTTTAAATGTCATATAGTCCATTTTCTGTACCAGGACAGTTTCTTTTCTGCAGTGTTATCCATAAAAATGTTAAAAATATTGTTTTAGTGAATGTTTAGACACTTTACTGACAGCATGTCGCTTATTTTTTTCATGACATAGACATTTTAAAGGTGACCAGTGCAGTAAAGTAGTCGCAGCAAGAGCTCAAGACAATTAACTGATTTCTGTTGTACATAGATTTGCAAGGGCCAGAAATGTGTAATGTTTTTGCAAAACTATGACTGTAAACCTGAAAAGGGTCAGATGAAGTCTTAATTACTACTCCCACATGGTCTTTATAAGTGTGTAAGAGGAATAACAGAAAAATTCCTCTTCCTGGCTTGAGTCGATCCCCCGCCTAAGTTAATGAGCCATTCAGTAAACATGCTTGTCAGCCCTGTGAAGAAAGACCACTTTCTTTCATACATTTCATCCACATTTTTAGGAAGCATCTCGTAAAATACACGTCATGGCAGAAACGTATGCAGTACAGGGAATAAATCAAACTATTATTACATGTAAAAAAATGATCTCTCGTAAATGAATGCTGTACACCAAATGTACTATTTTCACTGCTTGGAAGTACTACAAGAAAGTTTGTGTATGTACATATCACAGCGTGCAAAAAACAAGGTAAAGCTAAGAGTGTCACTGTGTTAAAACAACATAACATAAAACGTCCATAACGCATGCATTACTATGAAGCCTCCAACACTATGCAACCCAATAGTCACAGTGGCATGCAAGGAATCTGACATTACATCACGAACACTATGAATCAGCCGTCAGGCTTTTGCAATGTTCCAGTGGCTCCCGTCGGAGACGTACATCCATGAGAAACCCAAAATGTGACCGTTATTCCTCTTCCTAAGTCAGACACAATGTGAGACAGTAATAGTTAGTAGTACACACAGCCATTTTAAGGATACCATTAATAACTTTGGTCACACATTACAAATTTCTGCCCCTTGCAGATCTGGTTGCGATAAAACGTAAGTAGCTTTTTTATGGTTTTATGGACTTACTCACTGACTCTACAGGTTATGACAAGCATAGGTCACAGCCTTCTTTGTCACAACATATTTTTCATGTCATGACCTCCATCTCCTTAGCTGTGTATTTGTTGTTGGGTCTTGATTCTTGGAGCTATCCTTTGCATCATTCAGCTGAAAGTGCCTCGCTACTCATCTATCATGTATTTCAAGGTTTGTAGTCCCTAGAAAACTATAATAACTTTCAACCACGGCTCACTGTTTGCCATAAATCATATGAGGTAGATTACAAAGCTTAAAGAAAATCTACTGCTACTGTACGTCTTTTCAGTCTGGACAAAATGGTGGAATTCCTGATTGATTTCTGTCATGTGTTCACGATATTACTATTTCACTTCACCTCATGCCACAATGCCACAGTCTCTTGCCACTAGGGTCACACCAACTGTTCCACTGCACTTATAGTTTTCCATAGAATCTTGCCCAACATGTGTCATGGATCAGCACAACTGGTTGGCATATAGCCAGAAAGGAACCTGTGTCATGTACATCATAAGTGATAAACATGCATGTGTGTAAAGCAGAAGGTACAGTGGTAACACAGCAATCATTATGGCCACTTTAGAAAGGCTTCTTACATTGATATGAGTGCAATTTAATTTTCATACTGAATTGTTTGTAGTTGTAACATGGCATGACAGGATGTGGACTTGTGCATGTGCACATTATAACAATAAACTGTACTACTAGTACTGCATAGCATATGTTGTTGTTGTTTGTCTTTTAACTTTTCCCGGTTAGGGGTCGTCACAGCGGAACTCCAGTCCGCTAATGATTGACAGTCGATTTTCACAAATGCCGAGTTGCCAGTTCGACGTCCAACCTTCAACGAAGGCACGCCCATTTACGTATGGCTTTCGAACGCCACCCAACCCGCGGGGAGGACATGCAGACTCCACACAGAAGGCACTCCCCACACTCCAGCCGAGAATCGAACTGGAGAACCTCTTGCTGTGAGGTAAAAATGCTACCGCTACACCACCGCGGCAGTAGTACTGTATATATATATATATATATATATATATATATATATATATATATATTAGATATAGATATATATAAATAGATATACATTATATATATATATATATATATATATATATATATATATATATATATATATAGTAGTGTGTCTGCAGCATATAGTAATATACTATACTATAGATCAGTGGACTGCCCCCTGTACTACTAATGGACACTGGCAGCTCCTAAATGCTTTATCCCATACATGGGTCCCCTCAAATTATCTATGCTATGATCCCTGTTATTCTCATTAGGGAAAATATATAATTATTGATCACAGGATGAGTAAGACCAATCTATAACCAAACTGGATAGGTTAATTCAACCGCAAAAAGGAAAATGGCCAGGCTTAAAATGGCTTGGAAGGGCAGCTAGCCTAGTACTTACCTATGAACCTGTCAGCAAACACTGCATACCATGATATATTTGACACGTCTTCACATATACATGATGTGTTACTATGATGGTATTGCAGATGTGGGCAGCACAAGGATTTCAACACTACACAAATAACAGACCACACTTAGATGTACATGTGACATGTGTGATATCTAGTCTATTTAATGCCACAACAATAGCGAAAGCAATGGGTTTTGTACAGGAGGTATACCTGCATGCTGACCTGTGCATACCTGACTTACAATGATACAACACTTTTCAGACATGGGCTGAGAACCTGTAGTGCTTGTCCAGTAGGCATTAATAGCTCTTAACAGTCATCCAGCTGTGACTTAAATGTGGGTAGATTATTGCTTTCCCTCACATGAATGAGAATTGAGCTACAAAAATCACCACTGTCTAACAGAGAAGAAGTTTATTATTTCTTTTAGGTTCATAGGTTCATAGGAGGTTACTAGGCTAACAACTCTAGTACCCTTACAAGTCTAGCCATGTTAATCCCAAGTTACCCCAATTGTCCTTGGTTAGATGGGTGACATTTGCAGAGTGAGTCTATGATCAACACAGACTACCTCTGTACATGAGGGAGATGGGCATCACCCCCGGGGTGAATTTGAGGTCACCCATCCATTTCTCTAGGTTGCATTTGAAGAGGGTCAGTGAGGAGCTCTGCTTCAAGTGAATTGGGAGTTTATTCCAGAGAAAAGGCAATCTCTGGGAGATGTATGTGTCTCCCCAGCATGCTTTGTTTATGTCACAGGCTAGATTGACATTCCTAGAGTGGGTGACTCTTGTGCCATTTGACTTGCTGATGTGCAGTATTTCCATTAGGGCAGGGTCAGAGACTGCTCTGTAGACTAGGCAGTAACCTATAGGATACAGAGTACAGTGACAGGGATTTTAGTCTATCCGCGTAAGTTATGGTTTGGAAGCCATGTATTTTCTTGGTGAGAAACCTCTGGATACCCTTACTTATGAGGTGTGTAATATAGAAGGCATTTCTCATCACTGTGAAACTTGGTGGTCGAAGTTCAGGTTGCTATCAACCTGTGTTCCCATATCTCACACCACTGGGTCTGAACTTAGGAGGGTACAGTCAATATTGTAATTAGCAGGGAATTCCACTTTACCAAAGGGGTTAATGATGCATTTTTTTTGTGCTTAGTTTTAGTCCGTGGCTTTGGCACCAATAATTTGTCTGAGTTAACCACTTCTACAATATATTAACATTATTGGGGGACTCAATGTTTGCACCTAATTTGCAAACATCAGTGAACTTGGTAAGCAAAACGTCATCTATTTTTGCTGGACTTTCAAAAAATAGATTCCAAAAGGTAAAGAGCCTAGCACAGATCCTCATGGTACACCACTGGTGACTGGTCTACTGGTAGAGGTTGAGTCACCAACTTTGACAGTATGTGTTCTGTTGGTGAGCCAATTGGCTACACATCTAGTGATGTAAGGGCTAATCCTCAGGTGGGAGAGTTTCTCAATACCTGAGTGGGGCATTGTGCCAAAAACCTTGGTTAGGTTAAGATAGGTAGTAAACACTGTCTTTCATTCATCTAGGGCTTTGGTGACTTTCTCAAAGAAGTCTACCAGGTTTAGCAAGCATGATCTACCCTTAATGAAGCCAAACTGGGTTGGGTATAGAGTTTGAAGGTCACCTATGTCCTTGTTGATAAGGTCCATGATGATTCTTTCCATGGTCTTGCAGATGAAGCTGGTTAGGCTTATGGGTCTATAGTTCCCAGGGTCAGTCAATGGCCCTCTTTTTGCAAGGGGATTACTGTTGCTGTTCTTCACTCTGCTGGTAGAAAGCCAGCTTTCAGGCTGTGGTTAAAGACAGCACTAAGTGAGTCCACTAGGTCCTGTTTTAGATTATTTAGTAAGCAACTGGGAATGTTTTCTGGTCTCATTGAAGCCATGTTTTTGGCCTTGGAGAGTGCAGATATGACCTATTCTCTGGAGACAGTAGGCAGAGACCCGGTGTCAGGTTTGTTTTGGTGTATGGCTGGTGGGGAAGGGGGTACACCTTGTGCCAAATCTGTCAGCTAGCAGGTTGGCAATTTCCTCCAGTATAGTATGACTGGTACCATCCATTACCAGTGTGGCACATAGCTGGGTATTCCCTTTTAGATTTTGTATGTAGTTAAAGAATGCCTTATGATTATCCTTACCTAGGGATGCTATCTATGCTTTGCAATTAGACTTAGAGGACTTGACAATATTTCTGATTTGCTTGTTCAAGCTGTGGAGGGAAATCTTCTCTTGCTGAGTCAGTTTCCTCTTGTTCCTAGTCATCAGTTTCTTTCTCTTGTTATATAACCTGTTTACACTTGAAGTCCTCCTGGGTGGCTTGTTTTATTGGGAGGACCTGATCTTTATCCGATCAGGTACTGCCGAGTCTGTACAATTGCTTAAGTGTTTATACTGGACATTTGCATACACTTCTGCATAGGAGTCATTGTCATCTTTGATTGGGGGGGGGGGGTTGATGCTTTTCATACCATTTCTTAGTAGGCTGTAGCTAGCTTTGGTAATTATTTTTAGTGTTTTTGTTCCTGAAGGGGTGTCAGGCCCAATAGTTACTTTGATGGTCTGATCTTACCAGGGAAGATATTACACAGGGGGGAATTCAGTGATTCCCTGTGTTGGTGAGTACTATGTCTAGGACATTTAAGTCCCGTGTGGGGGTGCTGACTATCTGTTCCAGAAAATTTGTTTTGACAAATTTAGGAACCTCTGGGTGAGCGCATTTGCGCTCATGTATGTTTTCCAGTCGATGGAAGGATAGCTGAAGTCACCCATGACCAATGTGTTTGGACGTATGGTGAGTGATTCCAGTAAGTCCAGGTATGTGGTGTGCTTTTCTTGGTTCATTGTGAGGGCACTTATAGCTAGCAATGATGTGGTAGGGTATTTTGCTTATAGTTATTTGGGCATGGAGTAGCTCAACAGAGTTATATTGTTTGACCAGTCTGAAGGTGTATTTAGCATTAACGAAGATGGCTACACCTCCACCTTTAGTTCTTTCCCACTTGGATTGAGGTCTGAATGTGTGGAAAGCATTGTAGCCTTACACAATTGGGGTGCTCTCCATGGCTTTGAACCATGTCTCAGTGACTGTACAGATGTCAGCATCTTCCAAGGTGAGGAGTGCTTCCAGAGAGTGCAGTTTCCTGTTTAGACTCCTAGCATTAAGCAGCAGAACCTTCAGTTTATCAAGAGAGGATTTTGTTACATTGAAGTTTTGTTGTTTTGACATTGCCTAAAAAAGGCACTATGGGGGAGACAAGCACCTTTGCCAGTATCCAAATGCCTTGAGGAGAGAGGTGCAAACCACCTCTGGCAAAGCAGCGTGGCCTGTCGACCATGTCTTTCCAGGCTGACAGATACTGGATGCCCCTGGACTGACACCAGAAGCTAAGCCAATTGCTGAAGTTGATCATCTTTTGTTTATACTGTGGCATCATCCTAGGTGAATGTAGAATGCTGCTTAGGGCTAGATTCATATCTGCCTTGGACACAGAATCTGAGAGTTCAGTCATGTCTCTCTTCATATAATCCAGAGAGGTACATCTCAAGTCATTCACCCCGACATGGACTATGATGGAGTCATAACTGCACTTGTTGAATGACTTGAGAGCTTGTGTGACTTGAAGGATCATGGCACCTGACAGGCGGTTGACCATGACCCTTTCTTTGTCCAGCCCAGTGAAGGTGAAATCTGTGTGTCTCACTATGAAGTTGCCTATGACCAAAACATTTTGAGGTGTTTTGCCTTAGGAGCTTATTTATTTGTGTTATTATGTGTGGTGGTTTCTATTTGCAATGCAGTGTGTGTAAGTGGTTTACATTTGGGAGGTCTCTGATATTTTGATAGGCTTCTAGTGAGTACCTCTGCATTGCATATGTTGGTTTATGTGCTGTGTCCTTATTTTGTGAGAGGTGTGTGTGTGTGTGTGTGTGTGTGTGTGTGTGTGTGTGTGTGTGCCGACAACCTGTTTGCTGTTTGGTTTGTCATTATGCGAGAGTATTGCCTCCAATTTCATAGTGCAATTACATCTCTCACGTAGGGTGTTTGTTTTAGGAGTAAGTGACTGTCAGTATACATAAGGCAATTGTTACATTGCCTCAGGATGCCCATGTTGGTCAGGCTGACTGATTTATTATTTAATATTTACATATGTACTATTTGGGAAGGGTGATGACTAGTTGGATCAAGTTTTGCACTAGGGATACCAAAGGGGCATATTCTAGTGAAAGTCAGGAATAATAATTGAGGCAACTTTGCTCTGAGTGCAGCTGAATTACCCTTAGAACAGCAGGGAAGCTTGGGAAGGTTCCACTGACAATTGTCTAGGAGGAAAAACTATGTTTCAAGGTTTCAATGATTTTGTATCTTGCCCATGGCATCACTAAACCCCACTGTCTGATGCACAACAACAAGCAAATGTGAGGCTTAAATACAGGCAAAAATAAACATTCTTAAGCTAATCTACCAATAGGAAAGCACCCAATGAACCTTCCTCCAGCAATCCCCAGCTCAGACAAGGCTGGATCCACACACTGCTGCCACAAGGGTGTAGGGGAGCTCTTCTTAATGTAAGATGGTTGGTTTAGTGCTCAAATGTATCAATAACAGGCTAAATTCAGCAGATATGAATCTAGTCAATCCCATCTAGGGTAACAGTACAGTTTAAATCAAGTGCAGAGACTGTTGCAGTCACAAACAGTAAATAACAGAAATCCATCCATCCATCCATCCATCCATCCATCCATCCATCCATCCATCCATCCATCCATCCATCCATCCATCCTCTATCCCTTTTTCTCATTTTTGCACATGAGGTCAAGGTGAAAGTGCAGTAGAATAAGAAAATATATATATTTTCTTGTTTTTAGCCTTGGATGCCTTGGATATCAGCAGAATCACTCTGGACCTCTGGCAAGAGAGGCCAAATGTGGTGTAGCTCCAGTTAGTTTCCTCAACAACCTCAATTACTCTCTCCTATCACTGCATTTCAGCTCCATCACTCCCACTTATATGACTCTCTGGAAGCTTTAAATATCTTAATAAGTCAATCCTTTCATATCCATAAAAGACTGAAAACAAATCTGCCCTATGCAGTTTTCCTCAAAACTGAACAACAGTTAAATTAATAAATATTCATTGTACAATTTCAGATTTATTTTGTTACTTTCTGTGACACAGATGCCACAAGATATTATCATACACTGATTTTGGTCAAATCAAGTCTATATAAAATGTTTTTAAACATCTTCGATATAAAAAATCTCTTTGTGCAGCCATTAATCTTATAACACATTTTAACTATATTCTCAAAATGTAGTTTAAAGTTTTACCTATTGTCTAAAAGGATACCAAAATCCTTTTTTTTGGGGGCATTTTTGCCTCCCTCACAGCTGACCAGCTGCTTCCTGCATATCCTTGATCAATGGGTCAATTTAAACCTCTCCCACCTCCCAATATTTTTGGGAGCCAGTGAGGAGATTGAAGCATCTTGGGGCAGTGCCATACTGCTGTAGAGGAAGTGTTGTTTTCTATTTCACCCACCTCCTGCACATGTCCAGTAACATCCTAAGGGTGGGTTATACAATAAGTATTAGCATTTGAACTGCTCCTCACTTCTGCAAGGTGCTGACATCAACAGGATGCTCTACCCATCCTCAGTCAGCACCATGCAGCTGTTTCTACAGTCTTCAACAAGAAAATCAAACTGAAGGAGTGTATAACAGACAAATGTGTATCCCCACAGAAAGAACATGCTGATCCTTCCTGCCTGCGCCATCAAGTAACTGAGTAACTATTCAAACTTTGTTCACCTGGGCCATGGTAATGGCTTTAGCTTGCTATGCCACCAACACAGGCTACTAAAATCCTTTACTGATGATGCACATTCTATGACTTAATTTTAGAGTATATATATATATATATATATATATATATATATATATATATATATATATATATATATATACATATAGTTGAGCTCATATTTTTCAAAGTGCATATACTTTAGTTTGCTTATGTTTATTACCATATTTTGATTTAAATCACTAATTTAAATCATCAAGATAGGTTTGCAGGATTTTACAGATACCCTCATTTGTAACACATTTATCAAGCTTTAAATCATATGAATAACAACAATAAAAGCTATGTTTAAGTATCGTAATATCCGATAGGTAAAGACAAGAACAATCCCCCACAGTATGCCCTGCCCATGACCTGATGTTTTATCAGAGATGAAGCCATAGCAAGTGAACCATTTCCTATCATTTAACCATTTATCCTATCAATTAATTAAGTTAGGGAAATAAACTCAATCCTTTTAATTTGTTAACTGAAATAACATGATCATCTCTGTCAAATGCAGAGGACAGAGGTATATAATTGATATTCACCCTGCGGCTTATATGGTGTTGTTATGTAATAGCTAGTTGCATATCTGCACTGAACAATCTTTTGTATAAGCATATTGAGGGATGTTACATTAAAATGTTCAACGCCTCTTACTTCATTATTTTCCCCTTTTGACATGAAATGAGGATGTTTGTACTGGCAGATGCATGCACCAATGCCACAACGCATAAATGTGCTACTCAGTATACACATTTGAACTGCGTACATGTCTACTACCTAAGTCTGGTCTTCTATACTTTACCCATGAGGCACAGCTACTAATGCTAATAACAACATAAAAGAGGTACAGCATATTGCTTCAGTACCATGGCCAGTAAACATGGTTACTAAGCTCTCAAATGAAACGTCATGTGTTCATCATGGGCAGTACGTCATGTCACAAGCACATTAAGCACCCTACCGTGTATGTGTGGGAATACCCAGGTAAGGACAACAGACATACATGTGACAATCCACATGTCACCTATTGGAAGACTGCAGTATAACACAGCCTGGAAAGAACATGTCTAATGCATAACACAGCATCAGTAGAACTAGCTCTCTAAAGGTCATGCAGTAACATGCATCATGCAATACAGCCTGGATGACTAGGTTGGCTTGTTTAAAAGTAGTATTGTATGGGCTGTATAACATTTGTCAGTACAGCATATATGGTGAAGTCTATCATGTGTCCTCATCCATGTAATGCAATCAAACATACTTTGATTGCATTAGATGTATGCAATGAAACACACTTTCTGGATGAGATGCACACAAATAGCTGCAAAATACATGTTGCATTCATATTGTGAAGGACAGAACAATAAAGTACAGAGAGCAGTGTGTATGGTATGTGACAGAAAAACAAGAGTACACGTAAAGATATTTTAACAAGCAGATGCGCAACTATAAGTACATTTCATGGTTGCTTATCTCATTTTTTGTGGTGTTCACATATGACACTGTGTCAATTGTTGCAGAGGTAGCTGAGTTTGGTGCACATGGAGATTGGAGTGGCTTCCACATGCCAGAATATTAGCTGTGAGTTGCATGCATAGAGGTGATGCCTATGACTGTCAACAATGGTCTGTGAAATGAGAGGAATATGGCTAATGCAGCTGACAAGAGAGATGGTTTGGATAATACTGTAGTACTGGGAAGAGGCTATGCAGACAAATCAGCAATACTGCATAGCCACGAGCAAGTATAATATATAATGCACACTGGTTTTAAAGGGGGTTCAGACATGAACCTATTAGTGACTGTTCCTGTGTGACACAATGGATAAGGAAGTACATGTCACATCAGATTATAACAAGTATGTAGAGACCCATGTGCTGTCACCAGTGAAAAGAAGCACACCAAACAGAGCAGAATACAGAAGTGTGAGCCAGGGCTTGGCAGGTTGTATACACACACACACACACACACACACACACACACACACACACACACACACACACACACACACACGCCACCTTCAGGACAGGCTGTGACATGGGTGCACCGGGGTATATGCAAACAAGACTGCCAGATATGAAATGCAGGGATTTGATGTTGTAATGTATTTCATAGATTAGTACTAGGCTAACTGCGCTTGTAGACCATGTTGAGCCTAGCCAATTACCCCATGTGAGAATCAAACCCTGCACCTTGTCTCTGTAAAGTAAACTGCTTAACCATTATGACAACCTCCCACCCATTTCAAGCAGGCCATCACATGTGAAGTTAGAGAGGAGGGTTATCAACATATTTTCACAATGGCACAGCAACACACAAGACCAGTGCATCTGGTAATGGTAAGTCAGATAGATGAAGGATGGGAAATTTTGTGACTTTACACAGTGCATCAGCCTACAGATGCACCTGGAGGACTGTGAAAGGATACTGAAGTGAATAAAAAATGTGGTAGTGGGATGTGGTTTATAGTCTTGTGAGATCTGATATACCCATAGGCAGGCAGGGGAAATAGTCTGACAGCGCAATACATTGCTGGATTAGAAAGATGTCATGGAATATGAGTCATGTGGGCAACTGTTGTAGATCTGTGACATAACATATAGGATATTGTAAGTGGTGCTCATTAAGGTGGATTGTGTTTGCAGTATCCAGGGAAAGACACCACCAGCAAAGATGTACAATGGCACATTTTGCTATACAGTGTTTTTTGCAGCCTCAAAACAATGATAATGTGTATTTAATGTGATGTCATAACAGCTTAATATGCTGAACTGGATATGGCTCCAGTATTAGATAGGCCACTGAGAATACACTGAGGTTGAAAACAAGCAAAGGTAACATACAAGCAATGACATTTCCATGTATGTAGACAGGGTTCACTGAATGATCTAAATACACAGAGGTGCTGAAGCACAATGTAGATATACAGTACGGATAGGATATTGCATATGCCATAATATATGGCTATACAGGATGAAGTGGATATTGCATATGACACACGTGGCTATACAGGATGAAGTGGGTATTGCATATGACATAACATGTGGCTATACAGGATGAAGTGGATATTGTATATGACATAACATGTGGCTATACAGGATGAAGTGGATATTGCATATGACATAACATGTGGCTATACAGGATGAAGTGGATATTGCATATGCCATAATATATGGTTACACAGTATGAAATGGATATTGCATATGACATACGTGGCTATACAGGATGAAGTGGATATTGCATATGACATAACACTTGGCTATACAGGATGAAGTGGATACTGCATATGACATAACATGTGGCTATACAGGATGAAGTGGATATTGCATATGACATAACATGTGGCTATACAGGATGAAGTGGATATTGCATATGACATAACACGTGGCTATATAGGATGAAGTAGATATTGCATATTACATAACACGTGGCTATACAGGATGAAGTGGATATTGCATATTACATAACACGTGGTTATACAGGATGAAGTGGATATTGCATATGACATAATGTGGCTATACAGGATGAAGTGGATATTGCATATGACATAATGTGGCTGTACAGGATGAAGTGGATATTGCATATTATACAATGACTGGGCAGTAATATTCAAAAAGGAGCACGCTGATTGGTTAGCCCAACCAGCAAGCTTGTTGTAAATCCGAGAATATACCAATGGAAAAAGGTGTGGTCACCCGGACTTTTCCCATTAGTATATCCCATAAACTTTTTACTTTTCTTTCTTTTTTTAAATAAATGTACAAAACCGAAGACCTCAAATGAATGAGAGAGATGGCACAGAGGAAAACAAGAGGATAATCAGGTATGTTCTGCAAAACTAAAGAAACATAACCTGATTATCCTTTTATTGCCTCTGTCCCAGCTCTCCTGAAGGTTAAAAGTCTCTCGGTTTCTTTTTTCTTAATAAATAAATGAAAAAGAAGCAATGGAGATCTTCCTTTCTCCATTGCTTCTTTTACACAGCACTGATGTACTGCGTAAGTGTAGGAATGCAAATCCCATACGCATGGGCAGCACATCAGGAAAATCCCCAGGATAGCGGACAAAATGCAGAGGGGCACCATGGAGGAGTTATACAAAGACATATTATTTAAGTAAAGTATTTTTTTTCTTAAATAATGTCATTGTATAATAGCAATAACTGACTCTGTGGTGTGGTATATTGAAGATTTATAAACGGTTGGCTTTATTTAACTCAGTCACTCCAAAGCTCAGGAAGTTTGCACTGTAACTTCCAATGGGCAGAGCCTAAGCCTTTTGACAGAATGAAATTATATCCTCACATTTCAAAGAAATGTTCATATTTCTGGAACCATTGGGGTTATGAAAGAAGTATAAATGGTAAACTCTTCAACACAAACTATTTTATAGTGGTAGTATTCTTTAGGTTCTGTGTCTTAAACTGAATTTTATAAGTCACAGTAAACACAGTAACTATTACATTTGCAATATTTTTAAGCAACTTGCAATATCTCAGCAACCACTCAAGTTACACACATTCTGTCAGCAGTTTTATTCGTCTAGCTGAGAGCTTTCATATAAGGCTAAGGAGTTCTGTCTGTGCTGCTTGGTTGTTGAAATATTTAGAAAAATGTGAAAATTCTGTCTATATAAATTAGTATCATAAAAACAACAGTTATTATCTGTTTACCTGTACTAGACAGAGGTTAAACATTAATGCAGTTAAGGGTGCAATTGTGTAAGCTTTAAGATGAAATATTTTAAAACCTTGTACATAGCATGGTTTTAGAATTATCGATGCAAATAAGAACAAGCAACATTTGACACTTAAAGGTGTCAGTAGGAGTTAACTGCAGATGCACCTGGAGGTGTCAGTCGGGTGTAATGAGTTAATCACTCGGGCTTGGGCCTTGTGATTAAACCATACCCACCATGGGTAAATCTTCAATATACCACACCTACGTCATCGGTTATTGCTATATGACATAACATGTGGCTATACAGGATGAAGTGGATATTGCATATGACATAACACGTGGCAGTACAGGATGAAGTGAATATTGCATATGACATAACACGTGGCTATACAGGATGACATGGATATTGCATGTGGCATGACACGTGGGTCACAAGAGATTGGAGGGACTGCATTGTATTCACAATATGAGGCTGTAAATTGACAAAAATAACACATAGGATGTGTTTACCAAATGCATAGGCTGAAACTGATGTTATAGAATGGGCAGTAGGGTAAATATTGGGCCTTTACAGTATATGAGGGTGGGTGATAACAGACCCAGCCAAGTAGTTCAACTTTGGTAGGGGGGAAAAGAGTAAACACAGTGACTACATTGTTGCAAACCACAAAGATGTCATGAAGAAGTAGGTGCATTCTAGGATGGAAGGCTTTTTAACATGAATAGAGAAGATGAACTGTAGAGGAAACTGGCACCCCACAGAGGGAGAGAAACACAGGTTCCAGATGTGGTATTTCACAGTGTCTGTGGGTATTTAGAAAATATTTTGGCACATTTTTGCCGGAAGAATTTCACCAGGTCACTGGTTAGAGTGGAAAAGGCTGTGGACTTAGGTATATTCATGGTGTTAGCCACATGCTGTATATAAGACAGGATAACTACTATGATTGCAGGCATAATATTATAATTGCACTAATCTGCAATGTGAGAAAATACAGAACAATAGGTCTTATGCTGTCCAGATGGTCATTCACTAGATCAACGGTAAATATAGATTTCAAGCCATATGACTGTGCCTCACTAAACTGACCCACTTGTACAGGACAACATGATAGCTGAGCACCAGTATTTGATGTTTTCCTTGGCATCAGTGTGGGCTCTGAAGCAGCCACCAGACTGATTCCTTTCATAACAGCCCAAGTCATATTTGGTAATATCCTGAGCATGCATTTTATTGCTGCATGCCTTTAATGGTAGGACACAGATTTGTTGTGGAAGGGACACTGTCAAGAATGTGTGACTTATGGATATAACCATCCCACATGACTTGACCCAGGATACAGGACTCTTCAGTGTGTTTTGCTTTAGAACTATGGATCTACATGACTACTTACACATGCATTGGTGTTACCTGGGGACAGCATTGTTATGTGGTGCGTACAGTGCATGGAAGGAGTACCACAGTCTCACCAAAGTTGAAAGAAGCTCCCATTATAAGTTCACTGATGAGAAGTGTAAAGAAGGGTTTAGTGGCCTCAGCAAATATGAGTTTTCAGTTGCAGGTGGAGACACTAATAGCAATGGACTATGGGAAATGATCTCACACTGTAGCTCTTACGTGGAGTAGAACTGCAAGCGCATGGTGAGATGGAAGCTGCAAACACTCCATTGTGTACTTATGTTGGTACAGCATGTAATCACGAGGGTAATGGTCATGCCCCCCCTCATTCCTTGGGTGAGAAACACATCAAGTATTCTAGTTAGATCTGGAGAGGCACACAGGAAAGGCAGAGTGCTGGAAACTGACTAGTAGAAGGCAAACAGAAGCGTACATGACTGGGGCTCTGTACTGAAATGTTGGCACTCAAAATGCTGACTGCCGACGTGACAAAGAAAAAAATTAAACATTCAGAAGAAAATTGAATCTTGAACATAATCCTTTTTCTTTAAACTTCTTTTTTGGAAGGAAAAAGCCCGCATGCACTCTTCAATGTGGGGGGGGGGGGCTCATACCTTACAAACTTATATATACTAACTCTGAGATAACCATAGCTGGAGAAGAGGGAACAGTTTGCAGACTGGCCTTGGTATATGAGAGTCCGTTTTGTTCATCAGTTTAGTTTCTGGATTACAGGACTCTCTATAGTGGGTCCCAGCTTTTCAAATGGTCACCCATGACAGGTTTAGGAACATACGACCAGTTGACTATATGGAGTAAAACTCACCAATATAGACTTTTTTATATTTCTCCCCCTCATGCATGCCAACTATGTCTCTAAATCTTTATGTACAAAACATAAAATGTATAAATGCTAAGAAATTAAAAATGTACAGGCATACTAGAAAGCTTTAGCATAAATGTTTCAAAGGGTTGGCAATTAATTAATCTGCATAATGTTATTTCTTTCAATATATAAAGCACTAACCATAAAATCAGATGAAATAATTATATTTCTCTAAATTAAAAATGAAGTCTATGTGGAATCCTGAGGATGGTATCATATCTACTGTTATATCAGTATGGCCGATACCTAGTTCCATTCTTCTGTACCCAATCAAAGTCAATGTATTACAAGGTTACTACAGTAGAAAGAATGCAATATGTATAAATATATATATATCTATATATATCTATATCTATATATATATATATATATATATATATATATATATATATATATATATGTATGCTATAGATATGTGTGCATGTGTGTGTGTGTGTGTGTGTGTGTGTGTGTGTGTGTGTGTGTGTGTGTGTGTGTGTGTGTGTGCGCATGTGCATATGTGTATGTGTGTGTGTCTGTGCATGTCTGCTCACGCGTGCGCACATGCGTGTGCTTGCGCGCGCGCGCGTGTGTGTGTGTGTGTGTGTGTGTGTGTGTGTGTGTGTGTGTGGGGGGGGGGGCATATAAGAAGGCAGTAAATTATTTATAGTATAGCATATCTATTATTGTTTAACATAGGACTTATGTGCATTATATGCTGCAATATCCATGCAGGGAATGTAAAATAGACCATTATCTGCAACATTCTCTGGTTTACTGCTCAAATAAATGATACATTTCACATCTCCATATGGGTTTCCAAAAAATGTAACATTGCTGTAATTAATATGCTGCTCCAGCATGTAATTGTTTATATTATAGTATGACATTAGCTGCACAACTTAATAATAAAACACTTATGTCTTAAAAATGTTATAAAGTTCAGCTGTATATGAATCAGGGCCAGGTGATTAGATGTTATTTAAATCTTGGATCATAGCCTTGTCATATTTCTTGGCTTTAGGATTTTAGAAATGTCTGGAAGACTTAAGTTACTTAATGAACAATTATTTCTAAAGACAGCCTCATTAGTGATCTGGTGTTTGTAAAAGTTTGTATGACAGGCATTAAACTGTCTGCAGTCTTTCCAAAGTGTGTGTGTCCGTAGTCATTTCTGGTTATAATTCTGCCCCTGATTACAGGATTTGTAATACATTTTAATCTGAACTCATGAATCATTTGTGTATGCATCAGAAATTACTTGACTGACTTGCTGTTTGTTTCTTCCCAGACAAGGTTGCCAGTGGCAGCTGGTGACGTCAAAGCAAGAGGCGGGACAGGAATCAGCTGAATGAGTGGGGTTCTATTAAAGCAGGTCAATGACCATTACCTGTGATTAAACAACAGATGGGATCATTCACTTTTGTCTACAGACTGCCATAGTATTTACACAACTATAACCACTTTACTGAATATAAACTCCTCATATATTGAACTGCAGTTAACAAGACTAGTCTTAAGTGTCACAGTATAGACAGAGGAGTGCATGGAGATGCCTGCTCCATACTATTCTCCCTACACATCCCCACTGCCTCTCGGAGTGCATGGAGATGCCTGCACCATACCATTCCCCCTGCACATACCTACTGCCACTCAGAGTGCATGGAGATGCCTGCTCCATACCATTCCCCCTGCACATCCCCACTGCCTCACAGAATACATGGAGATGCCTACTCCATACCATTCCCCTTGCACATCCCTACTGCCTCACGGAATACATGGAGATGCCTGCTCCATACCATTCCCCCTGCACATCCCCACTGCCTCACGGAATACATGGAGATGCCTGCTCCATACCATTCCCCCTGCACATCCCCACTACCTCACGGAATACATGGAGATGCCTGCTCCATACCATTCCCCCTGCACATCCCCACTGCTTCTCTTCTGTTCTTTATTTCATTCTGGCCCCAAACCATCTAGATATATTAGTTCTTTCTCGTTTTTCACACTTTGTCTTCCATTTCAACTCCTCATCGTGCTTTTAAACACAGCCTAGCAGGCTAAGACTCCAGTGTAATTAGGCTGGAGGAAGTGAATGAAACAGCCCAAAGAAGTCATAGGTTTCTATATGATTGGAGATACATCATACAGCTTTATTCATTAAAAAGTTTTGTTCTAATGATGGTCTGACTAAAACAAACATAAGCAAGGAAAGAAATTCAGTCTAATTTTTTTTCAAGAAAAATAAGTTGTATTTAAAGCTTAATGTTCAAAGTCTACAAAACAGTAGCTCCCCAATAAACTGAGATGACAGATTGTTGCAAGGATATACAAATCGTATCAGAGAATAGTGCCTAAATTCCTACCCCTACAAAAGAAAAGATGTTACTGTTTGAGTTCTCCATGGTGTTAGATTGAAAAGAAAGTAAAAGCACAAAGGGACAGGGGCATATGTCATACAGCTGAGAGTCTGGGTGAAGAAACCAAAGCATGTGGATAAAACCTACACACAGAGACAGGGAGCATATTCACACCACACAGAGATAGGGAGTTACATTCACACTAAAACACAGAGATAGAGAGTACATTCATACACCACATAGAGACAGGGAGTCCATTCACACTCTACACTGGGAGTACGTTTATACTCCACACAGAGAAAGATAGTACATTTACACTCCACACAGAGACAGGGAGTTACATTCACACTAAAACACAGAGACAGAGAGTACATTCATACACCACATAGAGACAGGGAGTACATTCACACTCTACACTGGGAGTACGTTTATACTCCACACAGAGAAAGATAGCACATTTACACTCCACACAGAGACAGGGAGCATATTCACACCACACAGAGATAGGGAGTTACATTCACACTAAAACACAGAGACAGGGGAGTACATTCATACACCACATAGAGACAGGGAGTACATTCATACACCACATAGAGACAGGGAGTACATTCACACTCTACACAGAGACTGGGAGTACGTTTATACTCCACACAGAGACAGGAAGTACATTCATAAACAGAGACTGGGTGTACATTTCCACACAGAGACAGGCAGTACATACTGACTCCATACAGAAGCAATCAAGCCAAAACCTCAACCAGAGAACCAAGTGGTGTTCAGTGACAGCGCTTGTCAATGCAATACTGTGCAATGACAGCTGCTGTCACATACACATCCTGCCCAGACCGCCACCGACAGCCTGTTATTAAGTAGCACTGATGCCTTAATGTGATGGAAAGTGAAAAAGATTGTCCAATTTGTTCAAGTTAGATCTACTGCAACCTCTTCACTAAGCAGTCACAGTCATTTTTATCAGAGACAATCCTCATAATTATCAGTTACAACCACTTTATTGACTATGCACATTGTATATTTAATTGTGTTAAAAACAGACCCAATAATGTATGACAACTGGCGTCATAAAAATGCCCACTACCTTTACAAAGTTCTATGAGAAGTGAAAAAACTGTTGAAACAAACAAAAATACAGGCAACCTTATGTCCGTGTAGCAAGGCTTAAACAAACAGTAAGCCAAAGACCAGAAATCCTTTAACGCAAAAGTTTAATTTTCACAGAAACAAGCGTTTTCGCCGTGACCCCTGTTGTGCAGAACCAAATTTCTCTTTGAGTTTTATCACCCAATATAATTTAAATTCAACAAGCATCTGGGCTATTATCTTAAAAAATTGGCCCTTAGCTATAAGTTCTCCTTCTTTAATTGACAAGTTGGGAGTGCGCCCTTCTGTTATTTACAGAAGAGGCAGTAATTTAAAAGATCTACTACAACATACAGCATGTTCACATGACTTTACTAGAACCACGGGTTCTTTTAAATGTGGTTTTTGTAATACATGTAAATTCCTGAAAACAGGTAATTCGTTTACAGTAAGGAGGAAAAAGTTTTTCATTCATCATAAAATTACCTGTGAGTCTAAATCGGTTGTTTATATTGCTTTATGTAACTGTTGTTCATCCTTTTACATAGGAAAGACTAACCGTAAGTTAAAAGAAAGGATTTACCAACATTTATATGCAATAAAGAAATCCTTGTTAGAAAATGCATTGGCCAAACACGTAGATACCAACCCAGGTCATAGCTTTAATTTTATGGGTATTGACCACGTTGTTCCAACTATTCGTGGTGGCCCAACCCCTATGATTCTCGAAAATGTAGAATTGTTATGGCAATTAAATTTGGATGCATTTAGGCCGCCTGGCCTTAACGAAAACTGCAATATATCAACAGTTTTAAAATTAAAGAGTTACTATAGGTAATTGTTTATATTCCTGGGAATATACATACTAAAAGTGTGTATATATTCATGTATTGCTTAATACAAGGTTTTTTTATGTTTAAAAATTTTTTTAAATACAAATATATATTTTTTCTAGAATGTAGTTTAGCAAGAATAAGATTCTTTGTTTTTATTTTATTTATATTAATGAGCTATCACAGGAAATGTAATTATTTGTTCACTTCCTGTTTTGCTATTTAAAAGGGTGTTTTTAACTGTTCCATTGTATCCTTCTGATGAAGCTGTGACAGGGGTCACGGCGAAAACGCTTGTTTCTGTGAAAATTAAACTTTTGCGTTAAAGGATTTCTGGTCTTTGGCTTACTGTTTGTTTAAGCCTTGCTACACGGACATAAGGTTACCTTTACAAAGTTAGAATAATGTCTGCTTAAAGTGAACAAATGACAACAGTGTCAGTTCCTTTCATCCACCGACAGCCCCTGTGCCCAGCAATTAAAGCTAACATTATTAATTGTATACACCTCAGCTATCAGAATGCAGTACAATAAATATGAATAGGCTATCACACGATTTACTACCATAATGCACTGAATGTGCATGTTGCTATTCTAGAATCAAGTACTTACCATTTTATATATATATATATATATATGTGTGTGTGTGTGTGTGTGTGTGTGTGTGTGTGTGTGTGTGTGTGTGTGTGTGTGTGTGTAGAAAGAGAGAGTGATTTATATCCAGACATGTTGCATGGATCTGAATGCATGGAGCACGTGAATAATGACCAAAAATGGTCCAGTACAAATTCATTAAGATTGACTTTAATGTCATCCAAAAATAACCACAACAAACAACAGACCACAGTTTCACCTTAGCATCCTTTCACTGTTTTTCAATATTTGTTAACTGGGAAATAGCATTGATCCTATTTCAGCCTTAGGCCAGGTGTAAAAACATAGAATACAATGACAATGCTGAGATTTACAGTGCATGTTTTACAAGATAATGTACAGTAGAGAGTCGATTATCCAAACTAATTGGCACCTAGGGTAGTTCGGATAATCACACTGTTCGGTAAATCAAACATATAATTGAACCAGATAAAAAAGCTTCTAAAAATGATTTTGATGAACATTAAACAAGAAAAAATAGAACAAGTTAAGTACAAAATGGTACAGTACATTATTGCAGTACAAGCTCAAAAAACACGCACAAGAGAATATGTATAATGTTTACATATTCAAACTTTATAATTTCTCCTACCCAAAAATGTTTGGATACTCGGTTCCCTGCTATATATCTATATATATATCTATATTAAATATACAAACATATATATATATATATATATATATATATATATATATATATATATATATATATACATACATACATATAGCTATAGCTATAGGTGTAGTTCAAAAGGTTGAATACTTATTTGGTTGAAAAGTTTTTGTGGGTGTAAAAAAAGAGAGAAAGCAGAAATTAATGAATGCTCATTTTTGTGAATCACATATGGTTGCATTTAGTTTTATATAGTGTGGGTAAGCAGGAGTGTGCAGGAAGATTAATGTTTAAATGCAAAAGTGGTGCTCCTGAAGATGTACAAGACTGTCTTCTAGCAGTTCTATGTGCAAGTGTTCAGGGGGTTAGAGTTACAGTAATGCTGAGGTACAGGGCAAAGTCAGTGTTGTACATGTTTTATGTTGTGTGTCCTTTGTGCCCTTTTGTCTTGTTTAGTGGTACTGTTAGGGAAAGGGTTTTTAGTAAAATATCGTCTAGGTTTAGGGGTAGGGAGATGGGTAGGCTTAGAGTTATGATTAGGATTAGCACACATGAGTAAAGTTCATTGGTTCATAGGAGATTACTAGGCTAATGGCTCGAGCCCTTACAAGCCTAAGCTTTATTACTTGAATTTTACCCAATTATTGATCCTTAAGGGCTAGAGGATGGCTTAGGTTGTGCCTATGCCTTTGAGTATTTTACAGACTGCCCTTGTCCATAAAGGACATGGGCGTCACTCCTTATGGACAGGGGTGATGCCCATGTCCCTTCCATTGATCTAAACTGTGGTTGAAGAGGGTCAGGGAAGACGTCTGCTTTACATGAATAGGAAGCCTGTTCCAGAGAAAGGGTAATCTTTGAGACACATATCTGTCTCTCCAGCATGTTTTGTTCACATCACAGGCCAGGTTTAGATTCTTGGCTTGGGTAATACTTGTCCAATTTGCCTTGTGAATGTGTAACAGTTCCATCAGGGCTGGATTTGAGAGTGCCTTGTAGGTTAGGCATTGATCACCCCTTAATAGCCATTAGGAGACAGAGTAAAGGGATAGAGGTTTTAGTCGACATTGTTTGCATCCTGTATTCTTTTGTATGGAACTTCTGAGGCTGCTCCAGTTGCTGCAAGTGCCTAGTAAGGTACATGCCCAAAGGTGCATTGTACTTAATTATTGGTCTGAAGAGGGTTGAGTACAATGGGACTATAACCTATCTGGATCTAGATGCCATACTCTTACTTATAAGCTGTACCACATAGAAGGACTCCTCACCACTGTGGACACATGGTAGTCAAAGTTCAGGCTACTGTCTATCTTGTACCTTGATCTCTCACCACTAGAACCACTATTAGGGGTGTGCAATTAATCTTGCAGTTTTTGGGGCATTTGACTTCCCAAAGGGTGTAATTATGCATTTTTTGCATTCACTTTTAGGCACTGGCACCAATCATTTGTCTGAGTTAGACCCTTCTGAAGGATATCTACATCACTGAGGGATTCATCATTGATTGCCCCAACTTGCAGTTATTAGCAAACCTGGCCAAGCAAAGGCCTTCTACATTAGCCTTCACTACAGACAAGTATATTACAAACAGGAGAGGTCCCAGCACTGAGCCCTGTGGTACATCACTAGTAATTGGCTATTTGATGAATTTGGACTCCCCCACTCTAACGTGTCCTGTCAGTGAGCCCTTCAGCTATCCATTTGATGACATAGGGATTTATATCCAATTTTATGAGTGTATCTATAATACTTGAGTGGGGGACTGTGTCAAATGCCTTTGCTAATTCAAGGTAGGCAGTATGCACTGTCTGTACCCTCATTCATGGCTCTAGTGACTTTCTCAAAGAAGTCTACCAGATTGAGCAGGTATAACCTGCACTTGGCAAAGCCAAACTGGGTTGGGCCCAGTGTTTGGAGATTTCCTGTCATTTTCTATCAGGTCCATGATTAGTCTTTTCATGACCTTGCATACCAAACCTGTAAAACTTATAGGTCTATAATTTCCTGGGTTTGTTGATGGTCCCCCTTTATACAGAGGAATAACCATTGCTGTCCTGCACTCCTCAGGGAGGAAGCCAGTCTGAAGGCTGTGGCTTTGCGAGGTCATGTTTCAGGCTATTTAAGAGATATCCTGGAATATCGTTGGGATCCATCAAAGCCTTGTTTTTAGCTTTAGAGAGCTCAGTGGTGACTTGTTCTTTTTTGATAACTGGTAGAGGAATGGTGGAGGGTAGTTCCCTGGGGGGTAGCCAGGTAGTGATGGGGAGGTGAAATCTGAGCTCAGTTTATCAGACAACAGATTTGCTATATCTTCTGGCTGGGTATAGATGGTTCTATCTACAACTAATTCTGCACATTTTTGGGTGTTGCCCTTAAGATTGCTGACAAAACTGAAAAATGCCTTATGGTTATCCTTAGCTTGGGAGGCTATTTTTGCCTCAAAATTCACTTTTGAAGACTTGATTAGTCCCCTGATTTGTTATTGGACTAATGAGGGTGTTTTGCTCTGTTGTGCACATTCCATCTTACTTCTAGACAGGTTTTTCTTTCTTTCTTTTGTTGTATAACCTATTTTTATCAGGCATCCACTAGATTGATTTTGTGGTTTGTCCTAGGCTTATTTTGGCCTGGTACAGCCATTTTTATGCAGTTGTTTATATGGTCATACATGACTTTTATGTATGCCTCCATGTAGGCTTCTGTTTTCTGGGTTTGGGGAGCATGGAAATTAGCTATGCCATCACTTAATATGAGGTAGTTTGCCTTAGAAAAGTTCTTAAAGGTTTTGGGGTTAGATGGATGTTCTACTTTTATATTTATTTCAAGGGAGACCACTTTTGATCCAATTTAACCAGTGAGGACATTACACCTGGAAGGGTACAACACTTCCCTATATTTGTGAGTACCAGGTCTAGATATTTGTACCCTTAGTGGGAGTGCGGACTAGCTGTTCCAGGACATTTGCATTGACAAAGTCTAGAAATCTTTGAGTCTGCATAGTCATGGTCATGTATGCTTCCCAGGTAATGGAGGGGTAGTTGAAATCACCCATGAACATGGTATTGGGCTGTCTAATAAGTCATTTTAGTAAATTCAGGTAAAAGGTATGGTTTTCACAGTACTGGACCTGTAGCTAGCAAGGTTAAGATAAGGGATTTTTTCCTATGGTTAGCTGGACTAGAGTAGCTCAAGCATGTCATATTGTTTGACCAGTCTTGAGGTGTGCTTATCCTTTATGCAGATGGATACACCTCCACCATTTGTCCTTTCATGTACAGTGGGTGGTTTGAATGTGTAAAAGGCATTATAGCCTTACACTGTCAGGATGCTTTCTATGGCTTTGAACCATGTCTCAGTAACTGCACAGATGTCAGCATTCTCCAGGGTGAGGTGTGCTTCCAGGGACTGTAGTTTCTTGTTAAGATTCCTAGCGCTGAGCAGTAATGCCTTGGCTCATCATGAGTAGGTTTTGATGTGTAGGAAGGTTTGTCTCTTTGGCAATGACTAAAAAAGGCACTATAGGAGCAGATAGTGTTTTGACCAATATCCAAAAACCTAGTGGTGATAGGTGAAGGCCATCCCTGACAAAGTAGCTTGACTTGTCAATCATGTTCTCCCAGGCTGACAAATATCTGACCCCCTTGGAGTGACATCATTATCTAAGCCAAGTATTAAAGTCAATCATTTAGGCTCATACCCTTCTGCAACACATATTCTGAGAGCTCAGTCACGTGTCTCTTCATATAGTCCAATGAGGTATGTCTCAGGTCATTTACTCCCATGTGAACTATGACTGAGTCATACTGGTTCTCGTGGTTTTGTTACCTGAGTGCTTGTGTGATCCGACAAATCCTGACCCATGACAGGCAACTAACTATAACCTTCTTCTTATTCAGCTTGGCAAAATCAGTATGTCTCATAATGGAGCCTCCGATGACCAAAATATTGGGTTGTGTGGTGTTACACCTTATGGGCTTGGTAGCTGAGACAATATGAGATGTAGTTGTGGTGGGAGTTGTTTACTGGGCTAATGACCACAAAGGCCTTTTTAAGCCTAGCCATGCATCCTAAATCTCTGACAAGTTCTAGTACCCTTGATAAGTGTAATTAGGGGCTTGGGAGGTGAAGCATTTACAAGAAGGGGCCTGGGAGATGAACCATTTACAGGCTGCTGTGTCAATTAGAGACATAGGTGCCAATCCAGGGATAAATTTCCAGTTCTCTGTGCAATTGTCCAAGTTACCTTTAAATTGGGTTATGGAGGAACTCTGTTTTACATGGACGAGGAGATTGTTTGAGAGAAGGAGTAGTCTCTGGGATACATACCTGTTTCTCTGGCAGGTTTTATTTATATAATAGGCAAGGTTTAATACTTTTGAATGGGTAATTCTGGTGCTGTCTTTTTCCGGATATGCAGGAGCTTCATCAGAGTGGGGTCTGACAATGCCTTGTATGCCAAGCACAGATCTCCCCTCAACAGCCTGTAGGAGACAAAATACAAGGACAAAGCCTTGAGGCGGTCTGCAAAGGACTTTATACTTAAGCCCTGTATTCTTTTAGTGAGGAACCTCTATGGACATTCCAGTTGTTGGACATGCTTGGTTAGGTACATACCAAAGGGGGCATTGTACTCAATGATATGTCTGATGAATGCCAAATACAGTGGGACAATGACTTTCTTGTACCTAGATAACAAATCTTTATGTGTAATTTGCACAACATAGAATGATTTCCTCACTACTACAAGCACGTGATGGTCAAAGGTTGGATTACTGTGTGTCCCTAAGTCCCTGAATACTGGATCAACTCTAAAGGGTGCGTTGTCAATATGATAGTTACCAGGGGGTGGATGACTTCCCAAAGGATACTATTATGTATTTCTTGGCATTTAGATTTAGTCCATGGCTCTGGCACCAGATATTTGTCTATGTCAGCCCTTCCTGGATAACATTTGTGTCAATGGGCAATTCACTGACAGATCCTAGTTTTCCATCATCTGCAAATTTAGTCAGCCAGAGGCCACTGATGCTGGCCTTGACTTCAGAGGTGTAAAGGCTAAAAAGGAACAGTCCCAGGACCAATCCCAGAGGGACTCTGTTTTTGACTGGCCTCTTTGTAGAGGTGGACTCCCCAATTATAACTTCCTGGGTGCTGTCACTGAGCCAGCTGGTTATCCTCTGGGATACATAAGGGTTTGTACCTAACCTCTTAAGTTTTTCAACAATGCCTGAGTGGGAGATTCTGTGAAATACCTTGGCCAGGTCAAGGTAAGCAGTGTGAACCAGTATGCCCTCATCCATTGCTTTGGTGACATTCTCAAAGAAGTCCAGCAGGTTGAGTAGGCATGACCTGCCCTTGATGAAACCATATTGGGTTGGGTCCAGTGTCTGGATGTTTCCTATGTCATTACTGATGGTTTCCATGATGGCTTTGCATATGACACTAGTGAGACTTATGAGTCTATAGTTTCCAGGGTCTATAGGTGGCCAACCTTTGTGCAGAGGGATGACTGTTGCTCTTCTTCATTGATTAGGTACAAAGCCTGTTTGAAGGCTACAGTTGAATATCAATTCCAGATGGCCTGATAGATCATATCTCATGCTGTTTAGAAGGCATCCTGGGATATTGTTTGGGCCCACTGATGCAGTGTTCTTGGCCTTAGAGACAGCATTAAGGACCTGTTCCCTAGTAATAGCAGGGGAGTTATATTTGATGGTATTTCTTGAGGGAAGGTTGATATGGAGAGAGAGGGGTAAAGTTAGAGATGAACTTGTCAGCCAGAAGTTTGCTATATCTTTTGGCTCAGTATAGGTGGCTCCATTTATAATGAGCTCTGCACACAATGGTGTATTGCCTTTGAGGTTGTGGACTCTTTTTAATACTATTTGTGATTCTTTCTTTTGAGTTTGCAACATTAAATACATAATAAACATATGGCAATAATAGTGGCAAACAGATTGCTTTCTGGTATATCTGAGAAGAAAAATAAAAACAAGAAATGCATCACACCAGTCAATGTTAGTTTAGAAAAATAAGCGAAAATTAGTTGAAGAAGTTAGATATCCAGTCCTTTACTCACAAACCTCTAACACCTGAAGTAATAAAATAAGGTCATAGGCAGTTACTAGGCATACAGTTCAGGAGACCACATATGAATATAGCCTGAATTCCCAATTGCCCTAGACAACTATCTGGTTATGTGACTTGATCAAGGTCACACAATCGACAAACAAAGGCCAAGGGAATCAAATTGAATACCTCAGGACCTTAGGATGTAGTTTGTTAATAGTTCATATCCTTAATCCTCTGTGTCAGCTGTCAGAATAAAAATTATTTTATATAATGAAAAAACGGAAATGAAATTTGTGAATCTTTAAATTTACCTTAGGCTAAGGTTCTGACAAAGGTAAAACTATTATAAAGAATATCTTAAAACTAAATCATTGATGTCAAGGCTATATCTATACATGGACGATGACTGCCTGATACTGCTATGAATGGTAAGATAATAAGTTTTAAAAGGATGTTTTTGTTTATCAAAAACTGAATAAATGTGTCTGCTATCTAATTTCATCATATGCAAATTGAATTTTGATACATTCTAGAGCATACCAGGATTTTGCTTCCATTCTTTTAAGATCTGAAGGATACCTTGGTAATTCAGCAGCTTCAGTTAGATTACTCTAGGAAATGTTCATAGGTTCATAGGTGTACACTAGGCTTATGACTACTAGAGGCCTAATAAACCTAGTCATGCAACCCAAATGTGACCCACAAATTTGATTTACATAGGTGCTGATTTACTGACTGCCTCTGTCCATCAGAGACATAGCAGTCAGACCAGGGGTCAGTTTCCGATTATGCATCCATTGGTCCAAGTTGCACTTAAAAAGTGATAGGGAGGAACTCTGCTTCACATGGATAGGGAGCCTGTTCAGAGAATGGGAATTCTCTGAGAAACACATCTGTCTCTCCGACATGTCCTATTAATGTTGCAAGCAAAATTTACGTCTTTTACTCTAGCAGTTCTGTTTATTTTGCTGATATGCAAAAAGATCATCAAAACAAAGTCTGGGATGTCCTGTATGCCAGGCAAAGATCACCTCCCAGAAGTCTGTATGATACTGAGAGTAGGGACTAGGGCTTTGAGGTAATCGGCATAGTGCATTGTGTCTGCTCCCTATTTTTTTTGTAAGAACATTCTAGTTGCTACATGTGTCTGGCCAGGTACATACTGAAGGGGCATTATACTCTATGATGGGTCTCATGAGGGCCAAGTACAGTAGTATGATGACCTCTCTGGACCAAGATGCTATGCCCTTGCTTATAAATTGAGCAACATAGAAGAATTTTCTTACTACCTTGGACAGATGATGGTCGAAGGTGAAGTTACTATGTACATGGGTTCCCAGAACCCCTGACCAGTCAATCAACTTTTAAGGGTGTTTTATTGATGACATAGCTACCTGGGGTGGGTAGCATTCCCAAAAGGTACTACAATGCATTTCTTGGTATTGAGTTTTAAGGCATGGCTTTGGCATCAAGCATTTGTCTGCTTTAGACCTTCCTGAAGGGTGTTCTCATTTTGAGGGGATTTAATGACTGCTCCCAGTTTGCAATCATCTGCTAACTTTGTCAGCCAGAGGCCTTTGACACTGGCTTTGACATCTGAGAAGTAGAAGCCAAAGAGGAGTATAACCAGCAAGCCAATCTTCCAACAAAGAAATGTATTCATAATCCTTATCAGGTCTTTATAAAAGACAATAACACATCTTTAATTTTGAAAGATTCCATGAGTAACGTAGCCAGAGCCTTTTGTAATCAAGGTATCATATATTTAAAGTCCTATAGGAATAACAAAGAGACCATCTTATTTTAATGCTGTTTGGATTTCTGAAATTCAATTACTGAAGTACTCTATTTATTAACACTTTTGGATAAACATTTTAGGTGCTATTGGTAGGGGATGGATTTAATTTAAATAGCTGCTTTTCCTTCTGTTCAAACATTATAACAGGAGAGACTTCATGTCACCACTCAACAAAAAACACTGCTTTCTGAGCAGATATGTGATACAAACCTTCGAGTCTGAGTCAGTGAACAGAAACAAATGTGATATCAAAAGTATTAAACGCATTTAGCTTACTTTGTCCCCATACTACCTGCAATAATCTCAAAATAACTGAGGGAGATGCCAGATACTCTAACTCAGTTAGATTTCAACTTTAAAATACTTGTGTAGACCTGTTACTACAAACAAAATAAGCATGCTTAGTAACTAATTGCTCACATTTGTACTCTTTGGTCTTTTGTCTAGCTTTCCGGTGGCTAAGCACATTCTTGTATACTCTAACTATGAAGCCAGTGTTTTTATTTGTTAACTGGAAAGTCCAACTTGGAGCAAAGCCAATTTTCAGCAGAGGCCCAGGGAGAAACACTTCAGACACATGTCTTTACAAGATGGAGGAAACTGGAGGAGCCAGAGAAAACCCACACAAATGCAGAGAGGACATGTTGATTCAACACAGAAGGCACCCCAGCCGAGAATCAAACCAGAGAGCCTCTTGCTATAAGGCAACAACTCTACCACTGCACCATCCACATGGAAGCCAGAAATAAGTAGATGCAATCTAAAAAAAAAAATCAGAATTTGTCACTTTTGCTTGTGTGAATTATGCCACAATTAATGAATTTGTAGAACAAGCATGTAGTGAAAGACTATTCTTAATAACTCAAACAAAACTGAAGAAGAGATGATGGACTTTTATAATATTAACCAATATATTCAAATACATATCCCCAAATGATACAATAATAAAGGGAAAAGTGACTGTGATCTCTTGTGGTAGACTTATGAAATCAGTACAATATGTAACAGAAAAGTGATGTACCGCATGTACTTTCAAAGAATATCAAACCCCTTAGAATAACTGAATGCTAAACATAATTCAAAGTAAGCTCACTAACTTGACATAAACACATTAAGGAGACTATTTGAAAAAGGTCTACTCGCAAAAATAAAGGCAAAAAAAAGTCTTTCTTACAAATGTGGTACTACAATCCAAGAAACTTTTGAGAAAGTAACTGTCTAACAGAAACAACAAAGTATTCTCAGATTCTGAGGAACTATGAAATATTCTTGCAGATAAGTTTCTTAAAAATTGAAAAAAGCTTTTATATATTCTTTTAAATACAGAGACCTTTCCAAACTACATTTTGTAAGATTTGACAATAGCAGCCTTAAATAAAATAAAAAAATGCTTCCACGACTGAGGCTTCCTACATAAGGTCACATATCAATTCATCAGACTTTTTCTGATTTTATATAACAAGCTCTAACATAGTGCTATATTTTAGATCTATGGCTAGAAGCCATAGAGGCCTCATTACAAAAAGGCCATATTATCTCTGACTTTGATAAGTAATGACCTAGAAGCATCACATGCAAGACAATGAAGTGAACAGTAATGTAACATATTCAAAGGGAAACTGGAGACTTGCTCCTTTATGAATTTTACCAGTATATGATACTGTTACAGAAAGACGATGTCCAGTGAATCAAGCATAATTATTTATGGGGAAACCTACCCGAATTAGTTGAATGTTTTTGTTACCACTAGTGTTTCATGGTAGTTTTTGTCACTCAGTTGTACTGTCTGAGGTCATGCACTGTCACGGTTTAGTAGTAAGAGTTTTTTTTAAATCTTTTTTAAATAACTTTGTGCTACTTCATGTATATTGGTTCCATGATGCCCATATTGGTGAGGACATGGTGGGATGGAGTGTTGGGGTGTATGGATTGGAAGCGATTCTGTTATGGTGGCTAGAGGGGTAAGGGAAGAGACTAGTCGGAGGATGATACAGGGCTGGGAACATGGAGTCACATGTTTATGGATGTGAGCAATGGAAATGGTTTTGTGTGCAGGTCAGGCATGTTTTTGTCAATTGGAGAAAAAGTTGTGGGTAATAATTAATAAACAGTTGAGGGAGTTTGTTTAGGGGGAAGGAATGAGGAAGAGTTCTGTGGGATGGGGGGTTTCTTCCCAGGAGCAAGGTGATTGGGATGGGGGGTTTCTTCCCAGGAGCAAGGTGATTGGGATGGGGGGTTTCTTCCCAGGAGCAAGGTGATTTAGTATTAACTGATTTGTATGGATATTTTGGAGCTGTGCAGTTCAGGCTTGTGTACATGACATGGGCAGAGGGTTGTAGATCAGGGTGGATGGGGGTGGTAGTAAAGCAGGGGGATAGTTCAGGAGAAGGGAGAGTGGGATTTTGGATGCAGGTCCTTGGGAAAAGTAGCAACAACCATTCAGAATTTTACATTTGTGGAGTAGCAGAAAGTGCTCTGGGAACACGGTCAGCTTGGGAGGGGTGAAAGTTTACCATGGTGATGGCTGTCGGTGGGGGTGTGGAATGTGGGAAAGTGAGGGCTGTAGTTTGCTGGAAGAAGAATGGCAGGGGGACCAGGGTGCTGGGAATGGGTGACTGGACAGGGAATGGTGTTGGAGTGGGATGGTGCCAGGTGGAAGTTTGAACTGTGGCTTGGGAATTGCCATCCCTGTCAGGGACTGATATTAGAGTGTGGGCAGAAAGGGAGAGATAGGGGAGTTGTAGATGGGGGACTAGCTCAGGTGGAGTTTTTGGTCAGGTCTTGGATGGAGGCTGCATTCACAGAGGGAATGCTTGGTAAGGCGTGTAGGGTATTGCATGATAAGTGTAAAAATTGATTATGCGGGGTTGGAGGGGATTGGGGGATGGTTCGGGAACAGTGGAGGGAAATGTTTGTGGCTCCCAGGTATGTAACAAAGTACAGAAGGTTTAGGATTTTTTGCTTGGAAGTGTTTGCATAGATATTTTTATTCCCCTAACAAACATTAAATAATTTTTAAGAATTTTTTTCCTCAGGTATTTAGCAAATGTTGGAGGTGTGATGGGAAAGAAAGATGTAACTGGAAACATGATTTTTGGGAGTGTAGTGAGTTGGCAGATTTTAAAAGTTCCCTACAGAGTACTCCATCAGAAATACTGGGGGAGCAAATGGCTGTGGCTAAGAAAATGATTTTGTTTGATCTGGAACACAGTATCTGAAATGTCTAGACTTAGTAAGGACTTATTAAGTATAACACTATTGGCTACCAAAAAAAACAATTACTAGAAAATGGAAATTAAAATCTAAACTAACTGTAATTGAAGTATTTGAAGTACTAAATGTTGTTAAAGAGATAAAAGAACAGGAAGTGGGATCTTTAGAAAAGGGAAGGAACAAATTACATTGAAATAAATTAAAATTGTGGGAACAATACATTTATAACATTCAGGAGGAGGAGAAGGAGAGAGGTTTAAGGGAAGGCAGGAAGGGAGCAATTTATGTAATGATGGAGTGAATGACAGTTGTTAAGTGCTAATTTAAGAAAAGGTGTTTTCTATTAAAGTACAGGTTTTTATTCCTCCCACCTCCATTTGCCTGTTGTGTGGCTCTGAGCAAGTCACCCATCCTGACAGTGCTCTCAGGCTACCCCTGAAAAGGGACATTTGTGTTCAGTGGGCTTACCTGGGTAACAAATGCATTAAAAAAAAAAAAATAAATAAATACAGAAACTTATCCCTAACATTCCACAAATTCTAAGACAGTATATATTCAGAGTCACAGAGACATAGAAGGTTTGTAGTGAAACTGTGTTTACTTTCAGTGATTTTGCGTCCTTGGCAAGCTTGGTTCTGTGCTATAGCACTTACTGGGAGAGCCCTCAGTAAGTTAACATGGACTCTCTTTGAAAACAAAAGGTTTCAATGGGAGAAACATCCTTTGTTTTGTGTTTGCATTGCTCTCTTTCTCTGCTACAGTTTCATTTTTTGCAAAAATGTCAGCAGTACATAACTGTAAGGAGGTTGTATACACACATACACACACACACACACACACACACACACAGACACACACACACACACACACACACACACACACACACACACACACACACACACACACACACACACACACACTTCACAGACATCTCAGAATTGAGTTACTGCAGTTTGACAGTTGGTACAGAGGTAAAGGCTGTGTGCTGTCGTTCCTACTTTACAGGGGTTTGATTCCCTTCATCATCCTTTGCATCCTGTGTGACCTTAAACAAGTTAATTAATCAGACATTGCTCCTGGTCACCTAGTTAACAAATAGAAGTATAATTCATGTATTGAATTTTCTTTCATGGAACTTTAATGGTTTAACTCTCTAGTTAGAAAGCAAAACTATATTACCTATCTACAGATTCCACTCTGCTATGTGTCTTATAAGACGTTCATTTAGATGAAATTAAGCATCAAAAGTGAAACCAAATATAGTTAATGTTGTGAATTATCACTGTAATTAAACTGCTAGTAGTTGTAGAGGTATGACTATTTTAATTAGGAAGGAATTTCCTTTTAAAACATCACTGTATTAAAAGGCTGTATGGGTAGATACATTGAGTGGATGTGGGAGTCTGCATAACTTTAATAAATCATGATATTCCTTGTGGTTCAACACAATCAGATCTGATACCCATAGTAAGGTACTGGATTGCCTTTAGGGCATGTTGTGCGTAGGAGTGGATGACTGAAATGATATTATGGATCAGTGCAAAGTTCTTTTGAGTCTAAGAACAGATATGGACCAAGAAATGAATTTTGAAGGACTCTGCTTGTGCGCTTACCTGATTATGGAAATAGATTTGACTCTAGTATAAATAAAGGTTATATTAGCTAGATAGTCTTTGAACCAGAGAGTGGCCTCCAGAGAGAAGCTGCAGGAAGCTAGTTTTTGTAAAACTAGGGTGTCCTTGACAGTTATGAATGCTCTTTTAAAATCTCAGAAAATAGTTCCAGTTTGTAGGCCATTAATATTATTAGAGCTGATTTGCTTTGTGAGTGCATATAAAGTTGTCAGGATGCAATTATTTGGGACAGAAGCCATGTTGCTTGGCTGTCAGAACATCATATTTTGCAAAATATTCAATGATTTTTTCAAATATTCTAGTGAGGGGAGGGGAATGAAAAAAGATTGCCTACAGACTGATGCTTGGTCAGGTCAGAAGCAGTCTATAGGGAATGGTATTGCTAGGACATGCTTAAAGCTATAGGGAACAGAATTAGTAATAAGGGAATGATTGAATGTACAGGAAAGTGGTTTGCACAGTACTCAGTTGACTATATGCAGAATGTTGGGATGGGTGGATTAAAAGTTAGGGTTATGAGCGCAATTTATCTTTTCAAGCACTTCCTTGAATTTTGACTTTTTGACAGCTTTGAAGTAGACAGATGGGTAATCTAAGAATCAGAGCAAAGGCAATAGGACTTATGATGGTAGTATTTGTAAAAGATGGTAGTGTTTGTAAAAGCTGTATTGTTTTGTGAGAAAGGACAATATATATATATTATATTGTATTATATGGTTTACTATCAAAAGGTGGAATGTGGAATGTTCACAGATGGAAACTCGAAATATGGATGTTCGAATTTAACATCCCCATGTGCGCAAGTTTATATCAGTGAATGCAAAACTCGAAGTACTGTACAGACATCGCGGCACAGTGCAGTGTGGGAAATTCATCCCTTTCCTCACTGTAGTGCGATCTTGGAGTTGGACTATATAGTTAGCAGTGGGTGTGGGGGTTTCAGGGGCCTTGCCCCCCTGTAAAAACGTGATGTTAGGTATAGGAGCTCCCTTTACCAGAGCTCCTATACAGACATTACATCACACATTCGGCAACAATGTCGAATCATGCTTGGCAACAATGTTGAATCTGCTGAATTCATTCAGTTGATTTGACATTGTGCTGTTCTGTGGACTTTTGTTTTTTATTTCAGAGTTTCGAACAGAAATAATTTAAAATTTCCACATGTTAATAGTAAACCATATTATATTATATTATATTATATTGTATTATATTATATTATATTATAGTACATTATATTGTATTATATTATATTATATTATATTATATTATATTATATTATATTATATTATATTATATGCCAGAGAGTTTATGAGAGGTGTTTTCCTACTACATTTTTGGGGAATATTTTGATGTTTGCTACGTACCTGATACAGTGTCAAAATTGCTTTGGCTGGCCTAAATAAGTTAGGGTTATGGTTTGGGTTAGGGTCCTGGCTGAATTAAGATGAAGAAAATAGCTATAGTTACTATTATTCCTGGTGTCAGACTTCCATTTGTGCCAGGCAAGATCTCAATCCTTAACAAAATCATTCCATTATTTTGTAAGGCTGGGATTTTGCTTATTCTGGGCTCATATCCAGTTTAGTGAGTACAATTTGTTTTGCATTGGAGTTGGGAGGTTGCAAGTGTGAATAAGGCTGAGACTGGGTCTGTGCAAAGATAGAGGACAGTCCAGTCTGTTTGTTGTAACTCAGACAGTAAAGCATATGTTGATGCTTTGTTGATACTCCTGGAGATGGTTATCATTATTAAATATTTGGGTGCTTGTTAGTGACTATGTAGAAATTATTGCCTTGTGGTCAGGTACTGACTTACAGTGCATCTTAATGGAAGATGGTATATTAGAAGGACATCTATGGTATAGCAGAGACCTGTTGCATGGTTTATTCTAGTGCCATCTGAGCTCATTTGGAAGACATTTAATGTACTTAATCTAATAAGTTGGCCTTTGTACTTCCCTTTCCAGCCTATGTTAACGTTGCCCACTACTATTAGTTTGTTATGCCCTGGGTACTCAGATATTGCTGTAAGTATAGTTTGCAAACAATCATGTGAAGAGCAGACAGTTTTTTGCTGTGTCCTGCTACTGCAATTTGAACCGATGTCCACTTGTTTTTCTTATTAGAGACAATGCAGTTTTTGCTATGAGTTTGGGAGCAGCATAACGCCACCTCCCTGCCTTGCGATTGGTCTGCTTTTCTGTAAACATCATATATGCCAGTTGAACAGTTTTTGGTTAACAAAAATCATCTTTAAGCCAAGATTCAACAATACAAATTATTTGAAAGTTAGATGTTTAGATCCATGGCTGATGAGGTACTCAGAACACTAATTGATACAAAGAAAAATACATCTGTGGGAAAAGATGGTTTCCCACTGGAAATTTTCTTAAAGTTTAAAGAGTTTTTTGCATGATGTACTATTGGCAAATATAAGAATGGATGTCAAAGCTTTTCTAGTGAGTTGGAACAATGAAACATCTGTGGCTCTAAAAGCTGAAAGATCCACAGATGATTTCTTCTTATAGGCCCATATATGTTTATAGGTAAGTACTGGGCAATTGGTCTGCAATCCTTTTCAGGCCTAGCCAAAAAAACGTATTCAAAATTTCCCTGTAGCCTCTAGGAGGGTAAGATAGACTGGAAGAGAATTTGAGGTTGCCCATCCAGTTATCTGGGTTTAACTTAAAGGTGGCAAGGGTGCTATTCTGCTTGACATGCAGTGGAAATTTGTTACAGAGGTGAGGGATACATTGGGATATGAATCTATCATGCCGACATGTTTTATTTATCTGTTGATAAACATTTAGTTCCTTTAAAAAAGTATTTCATGTGCCGTTAGTTCTGTGAAGGAATAGGAGATTGAATAGGGTTGGCAAGTCTAGACATATATCTCCATGGATGAATCTGTAAGAGACAGAGTGCAGAGAAAAGGCTGCCAGTCTATCCTGATAACTAAGATTTTTGAGGCCACTGATCTTTTTAGTTGTGAATCTTTGAGGTCTCTCAAGTTGTGGCATATATTTAGATAAATACATGACTAAAGGTGCATTATATTCAATAATGGGTCTGATAAGACACGAGTAAAGGGGAATTAAGACTTCCTTGGATCTAGTGGAGATTTTTTTTTATTTAACATTTGTTGACTGGAAAAGTCTGACTAGGTTCCACAGAGCCTGTTTTCAGCAGAGTCCTGGGGAGACATGCTCCAGATGCATGTCTTTAGAATCTGGGAGGAAACCGAAGTACCCAGAGGAAACCCACATGAACAGAGGGAGAACATGCAAACTCTGCACAGAAGGAACCCCAGCTGAGAATCGAACTGGAGAACCTTTTGTTGTGAGTTGACAATGTTAACCGCTGCACCACTGTACCGCCCAACAGATGCCTTTTGGTCTATTGATGCCTTTGATGCCTATTGATGCCTTTGGAAATGTGATGGGAGAGATAAAAGGCTTTCTGAACTGTTATGGAGACATGATAAGCAATTGTCAGCAAAAGTATCCAGATTCCTTACAACAGTGGGATCATAAATAACACAAGCTTTATGCTATTGGTGACAGTTGTGACTTTCAGACTGGCTGTGTTTCTGCCTGATTTAATAGGAATCAATCACTGCAGCCTTGCATCTGAAAAAAAAACATAATTTGATAATATAATTAAATCGTTTTTATTGATTGACAATGTCAACAAGGGTAAAGCACTCATGGCTGTAAGCTTCAATACTAAGAAAGCTTTTGAGCAGGTTCATTGGGATTAAGTGCTCAGCATACTTGAAAGATTTGGTTTCCCAGTTGAATTTGTTCAATGATAAAAAAAATGATGAAGTAGCCAGTATGAAGATGGCAGCTACATTTTCTAGCTTGGTTAAGATAACAAAGGGCAAATATCATGGTAGCCTCTAAAACTTAACTTATATTGAAAGGTGTTGAGTCATTCATGAATAACAAATGCACACTGATAAAAGTATGGTCAGAGTAGTCAAAAAGGCTCATGTAATTGCCCGTATATTACTCAAATCCAAATCTAACCAAAACATAGATGTTATTGCCCACCATGGAATACAAGAGTTTTTACTACCATTGTGTACAATACTTCTTTCTGCAGTTTTAAAACTAAACATACAATTCATTAGAAAAGATCCTAAGACTCTTAATAATGGAAATATTTGAATTAGAAAACTACACCTGTTCGAAAATCAGATGAGCTATCACTTTTCTCTTTGGCTTATAATCTTCTAAATGGTGATTTATGTCTTATTTTTACATCAAAATATAACCAATTAATTTGAAGTCTGTGTAAGGAGAGTATCACAACTTGAGATAACAGTAGGTTAGGTCATCCTTTTAAAAAATACATTACTCAACAGGTGTCAGACTTTAGAATGCATAACTCAAAAGTTTAAAGAATGTCATTCATAAACCAGTTTCAAAAAACAAACTTGACACTTTCTGTCTGTGCGTACAGATACATACACACACACACACACACACACACACACACACATATATATATATATATATATATATATATATATATATATATATATATATATATATATACACATATGTATGGGTCTACTTCCCTTAGTCAAACAACTCATGTTTTGACCTCAACATCAACCACAAAAGGTCAACAAACCGAACATCAACACATTACTGCACATATGCAGAGAATGGACCTCGGCACATGCAATATTCACACACACAAAAAAACAAATAACACAGGTTTTTGTAGGGGGCAAGCCCCCTGCACCTCCCCATACCCCCTGCTAATTATATATACTAACTCCAAGAATGCACAATCCCAGGGGAAAGGGATTATTTCCCTATGTGGGGATTGTCGATCTTACACACCTCATATCTCTCGCTCTCTCTCTCTCTATATATATATATATAGAGTTACATTTGAAAACATCGAACTGCTGAAATATCGAAGACCATATGGTCGAGACCATATGATCAATATTTCAGAAGATTGATCTTTTCAAATTGTAAAAAACAAAAAAAGAAAAAAGCAAGAAGACGTTACTGTAGGGGGGCTGCACCCCCCCACCCCACCTACTTAAATATGCCAACTCCGAGATCGCGCTACAGCAGAGAATAGGAAAACTTCTTGTTCCGCTCTGTATTGTCAGTGTAGGGCGATCTCGGAGTTGGTATATTTAAGTAGGGGGGGTGTGGGTGGTGCAGACCCCCACATGGCAGCCCCCCCACATGGGGGGTGTGGGGAGCTTGCCCCTCTGCAGTAACATCTTCTTGTTTTTTTCTTTTTTCGTTTTTTTACAATTTGAAAAGATCAGTCTTTGGAAATATCGATTTTTATGGTCTCAACCATATGGTCTTCGATATTTCAGCAGTTCTATGCTTTCAAATGTAACTATATATATATATATATATATATATATATATATATATATATATATATATAGATATTACAAAGATCGAAATCACCCATTGTTGACATACAAAAATAATGCAAAATAGTCAAAAATGCAGACATTGATACATCTCTATGCATGCATTGAAAAACAACCTCAACACATGCAAAATTTAAAGAAAAAAAAACAAAGACATAATTTTTTGCAGTGGGGCAAGCCCCTCGCACCCCCTACTAATTATATATACTGACTCTGAGATCGCACCAACATAGGGTGTGGGTAATTTCATAGCCCTGGGAACTGTGTGATATCGGACACCTGTTGACCAGACAACTAGTCAATCTAAGGACAACTAAACAGCTGTTGACCAAATACACACCTGATAAATCGATGGGGTCCATCTATCTGTATATCTATATCTATCTATCTATCTATCTATCTATCTATCTATCTATCTAGATTTATCTCTCTGTATGTGTGTGTGTGTGTGTGTGTGTGTGTGTGTGTGTATATATATATATATATAAATATATATATATATATATATATATATATATATATATATATATATATGGTTCTACCTCACATAAACGAAACACCAAAACACCGACAACGCAATCACCGAAACCACATAACCGACAGTACAAAAACACGAAATTCCACATGCCCGACAACGAAATAACTGACAGTACACAAACACGAAACCTCATACACTTCACACACCACAATCAACAAACAAAACACATTCCCCGTCCAAAAACCACATACACAACACAAGCACACCAAAATCCCTACAAACCCACACTAATCCTCACATACACAACTACCTACAACCCTAACCCAAACCCTAACCCTAAGGTCCGTCACTACCAGACACTTACCTGACCGCTCCTAACCCTAACTCACTTATCCCGCCTAACCCAAACACAATCACTACCGACACTTACCTGACCCGCTCCTAACCCTAACTCACTTATCCTGCCCCTAACCCAAACACAATCACTACCGCACACTTACCTGACCCGCTCCCTAACCCTAACTCACTTAACCCACCCCTATCCACACTTACCTTACTCGCACCCTAACGTCCGTCACTACCGCATACTTACACAGCCTTTTCCCATTTCGCATCCTCGGCGGTGCTTTCATCCGTCGGGTCGGTCTTCTGCTTGTCGATCTTCTAGGTCCCGTCGCGTCGGTCTTCTGCGCTGTCGATCTTCTGGGGCTCGCGATTTCCGTGTTGATGTTCCGGTGTGTCGTTGAAGTGAGGTAGAACCATATATATATATATATATATATATATATATATATATATATATATATATATATATATATATATATATATTGTTTTTAAAGTAGCCATTGAGTTGATGTTGGCATTTGTCACTGTATTTATTGTAGCAGTCGATTGTCTTCTGAGGCTTCCTTCTGTTTTTGCCCATTTATAATGATCTTTTAATCTCTATAATATGCCTGAAATATGAATATTGAGCTGCCATTTCAGGTCTTAGGGAATAGGAAGTTTTATCTCCTCCAGTACTGATTGATTTCTTTTTCTTGCAGTCCATGGCACACACAGTATTCTTAGCCAACAACATAATTCTATGGTAACAGTTTTTTATTTTCTTGTTTTTTTTTTTAACTACCATAGATTGACTAGTTTAAATGTTCATATTCTAATATTAACTATCTGATTGCAGTTGAAGATCTTGTCTAAATCCTTCATGGCTTCTTCTAAGAGACATTGATTGCCAGATTTCTTGAATGTTTGTCAATGCATTTTTTATTATTGAGCCAGACAGTTTGTAGTTTTCTGCTATTTCTTTTCCATCAAGATTGACTGTATTAATTTGACCCTTTCTCAGGATCCCTGTGTTCGTCTTGTTAAAGTACAAACCCATATTAAGACTACATTGTGCAATTTTGGTAAGCAGTTATTTCAAATCTTGTTCAGTTTCATTCAGCAATGTTGAATCACATTTAGAAGGTAATAGATCGTTCACCCTCCAATTCAACACCTCCATTTTCCTTGTAGAGTCCTGCTTCTCTCATGATTTGTGTATAAATTAATCAAGTATGGGGAAAATATGCATCCTTGCTCTACACCTTTATGAGTTCTAAATCATCGTGTTTTCCTTGTTCTGCTCAAACTGTTGCTTCTTCCTTGACATTCATATTGCGCATGACAACTGTTAGGGGTTCTGCCACACCCATGTTTCTCACTAGGCCCAGGGTTTTTAATAATTTACAAAGCCAGTGGCACTGCTACAATTATTGAAAAACATGAAGATATCCTTTTGATATTCTTTTGATTTTTCAAAGATCCATCTCATATCAGAAATAATGCTGCTTGTTCCTCACTATTCCAAGAATTCCACTTGCATGTCTGCCAAATCCCACTCTACATATGGTTCTAATTAAGATAATTACTGAAATTCCCACTCTACCTGTGGTTGTAATTTAGGTAATTACTGAAATTCCCACTCTATGTATGGTTGTAATTAAGGTAATTACTAAAATCCCCACTCTATGTATGGTTGAAATTAAGGTAATTACTGAAATTCCCATTCTATGTATGGTTGTACTTAAGGTAATTACTGAAATTCCCACTCTATGTATGGTTGCAGTTAAGGTAATTACTGAAATTCTCATTCTATGTATGGTTGTAATTAAGGTAATTACTGAAATTCCCACTCTATATATGGTTGTAATTAAGGTAATTACTGAAGTTCCCACTATATGTATGGTTGTATTTAAGGTTGTTGTGTCTTTCGGCTTTTCCCGGTTAGGGGTTGCCACAGCAGAACTCCGGTCCGCTAATGATTGGTAGTTGATTTTTATGTGCCGAGTTACCAGCCCTGATGCACAACCTTCAACGGTCGCCCATTCACGCATGTCTCCACGCAGAAGACGCTCTAGCTGAGAATCGAACCGGACAGCGTCTTACTGTGAGGCAACAATGCTACCGCAGCACCACCACCTGTACATAAGGTAATTACTAAAATCCCCACTCTATGTATGGTTGTAATTAAGGTAATTACTGAAATTTCCATTCTATGTATGGTTGTAATTTAGGTAATTACTAAAATTCCCACTCTATGTATGGTTGTAATTAAGGTAATTAGTGAAATTCTCATTCTATGTATGGTTGTAATTAAGGTAATTACTGAAATTCCCACTCTATGCATGGTTGTAATTAAGGTAATTACTGAAATTCCCACTATATGTATGGTTGTACTTAAGGTAATTACTGAAATTCGCACTCTGCATATGGTTGTAAGTAAGGTAATTACTGAAATGGTTGTTGATCTGTTTGATACTTACAATATAATGTTTTTTTTTAATTCTATATTGAATCTGGCCTTTCCCTTTCAACTCTTCCAGTTCTAGGAAAGCTAACTGGGAAAGCTAACTGTGTTCTTTTTATTATATTGTAACTCTATCTTCTTCTACTTAGTTGTAGTACTTTTTTTCTTTAATCAGATTGACTATATGAAATTTCAACTGAGTTCCACAACTATCACTCTGTTTCTCTGTCTTTATCTTCTCTATGTTTCTGCGCATGTTCAAGGTCTCATCAGTCAGTCATTTTGGCTGTGTTGTTCCTTTTCACTTTTTGCGGGGAGCTGTCACTTAACTATGTCTTTCCATAACTCTTCAAGTTCGCTGTCATTTGTTTTCAGTGCAGCAAATTGATTTTTCACAGCGTTTGAACTCTGTCTGACGTTTTCAAGGTCGCACATTACTAATTATCTGGTTGGTTTACTGCTTTTTCTGCTTTAACATGATCTTGCATGTGAACCACTGGAGATCTGTTCCACAATCAGACACACTTTTTGTTTTTATTGATATTTCTGAACATTTATTGCCGCAACCATAGTTTGATGCCTGTACAATCCACTGGGCAAAGTTCAAGTGTACAGTCGCTATTTATCTTAAGGGAAGAAAGCATTTGAATTTAATGGGTTGCTTGTTTTACAAAAACCCTGTCAGATGAGCTCTCACTTCATTTCTTTTTCCTAGTCCATATTTTTCAAGAACTTGAACTTCTTTGTTCTCATTTCCTTGTTTCATTCACCCATAACCACCAGTATATTCCGTTTGGTCCTTAATATCTGAATGATAGTCATGTTAATGGGAATGCCTCATGCACAAATAGATATTGTTTTCACTTACTACACTGTCTTTCGTTACCATTGTTGTATGCTTCTTCCTAATTATAAATGTAGCACTATTTATACTTTGTCTTTTACTTCCAGCATACTCTTCCATATATTAATCAGAATCAAAGTGTCCAATGCCAACCCATTTTCATTCACTGAACCCAACAGATTGAACTGTGCACATTCTATTTCATTCCTGAGCACAGCCACATTTCCTTGGTGTATGCTTTATACACTCAGTGTCCCAAATGCAATACATCTTTAAAGCTCCTACCTACCATTTCATATTTAACAGTATTGAAAGTTAGACGTCAATGAGCCTTTAATCCAGCCATGCTATATACATTAACTTTATCTGAAAAACACTCTGCCCTTCCCAAGTAGCTACTCTTCCAGACTGCATTGTTTTGGAGGCCTTTATGATTTAGTAATATTGTAACCTTTGTGTTCATCAGGTAATCCATACAAGACCTTACATTTATGGCAAATTCATGGATAAAAGAGTGCTTAAAAATGTATAAGATAAACTCTACACTGTTCAACTACATTACAGTGACCATATAACAGTGGCAGACCACTTTGCAATTAAGCCATGATAAAGGACAAATTATTATCCCAGGGATAAAAATTCAAAGGGGGATATTTCAGGGTGACCCTCTGTCACTACTGCTATTCTGCCTTGCCCTTAACCCATTAAGCTGTCTACTTAACAGCTTAGGCCATGGCTATAATTTGGCTCCTAAAAAACAACAAAGTGTAAAGACTTCCCATTTTCTTTTTGTCGATGATTTGAAACTGTATAGCTGATCGGATGAGGAACTGAAAGTACAACTGCAGTTGTCAAAACTTTTTCAGTTGATATAAGAATGCCATTTGGTCTTGATAAATGTGCAAAAGCAACCTTTAAAGCAGGAAAGCTGCAGCACCAGGAAAACGTCAGTTTGGGACAAGAATGTGATATAAAAGAACTTGAGCAAGACGGCATGTATAAATATTTGGGAACTGATGAAGGCTCAACAGAAAAAAAATGAACAAATGCGAATAAAACTTAGTAAGAAATATTTTAGAAGACATAAATTAATCCTGAAAACAGTGTTGACATCTAGGAATAAAATCCAGGCTTTAAACTAATTTGCTCTTCCTATCCTAACTTACAGTTCTGGAGTGATTGACTGGCCCCAAAATGTGCTGGATAGATTAGATAGGAAAACAAGAAGGATGCTTCATGCTCACCAAATGATTTATAAAAATCAGTGCATAGCAAAATTATATATTCCTCATTCCAAAGGAGGGATAGACCTCCTTGAAATTGATTACATGTATAGATCTGCAATTGTGGGACTTCACACATATCTCCTGACCTCACAAGACCCAAACGTAGTGAAAGTTTGAAACATGAGGCGAATAAATCTAAGATGGCTTCTCTCCTTAATCTAGCAGAAGCATATCAGTGTCAAGCAGGAATGGAAATCAAACCAGAAGTAGATAAAAATCAGGCAGCAACTGAATGTGCCAAAAAACAAAAGAAAGAGTATAAGGTGAAGGACCAGATGAGAAGTCAAGAAATGTGGAAAAAGCATAAATATAGTTGCAAGTATAGAAACTTTCTGGAAGAACCTCATGTCGATCAGGAACAAACACAGAAATGGTTAAGTGGAGATGAAATCGAACAAAGAGATGAAAGGTTAATATCGGTGGCACAAGACTGTGGGCTATGTACACATTGGTTTACAAAGTCCATTGAACATGTGGAAGAAATAGACAAATGTAAGTTTTGTAAAACAGAATTGGAATCAGTCGCACACCTCTTTGCTGGTTGCAACATATTAATGTCAGAAGGCTGTATACCGAAATGCATAATAATGTGGCGAGACTGTTGCATTGGGGATTGTGAAAGCATTATGGTATTGAAGTGGCTGAAAAACACTGGAAACATGAGCCACAAAGCATCATAGAAAATTATGAAGTCTACATCACATGGGATCATCCATTACCAACAGTTCAAAAGACAGATGCTAGAAAACCAGATATAGTGGTCCATGAAAAGAAGACAAAAGTAGCATTGAACATTGAAATCATTACACCCAGTGACCACAGTGTCCTGCGTACAGAAAGACACAAAGTCATAAAATAACAGGATTTGCAAGCAGAAATGAGAGCAATGTGGAAGAAAGATACCCAGATAGGTCTAATAATAGAAGGAGCAACGGATCATATTTAGATATGCTACCAATACATGTAAGTCCATACAAATTTCAGACGGAGTCATTACTGGGCACATTGCAAGTGCTGTGAAGAGCAATTTTGGCTGACATCAAAGAGTGAAACAATACTAATTTCATAACATTTAATCGTACTTTGACATAGGAATGGGGTCCATTCTCATCATGGTATTAGAAACCCAAACGATTAGGAGAAATTAAAAAGGGATAGACATTTCAAAGACTTGGAGAAATTAAAGAAGGGAGAGACCTTACAGAAAGAAGGTGAAAAAGAGTTAGTGCCTGTTGAAAAAAAGTGAAAGCATCGTTCATGCTGTCCCCTGCCTTATAGCTGTTTCATCCTCCAGATAAATTTGTCATAGTAATAGAGAGAAAGAAACAGAAAAAAAGAATGTTTCATTTTTACTATTAAATGCTCCTATTGTTGTGATGAAAGCAATGCTTTTGTAAATATTTCATATCTCTGCTAGTCCTGTCATATCCCATATCATTGTTGAAAGTTAAAAGAGGTGAAGTGAAAGCAGGAGAAAATATTATGACCTTTTTATTCTTTAGGACTAAGATAAGTAATAGAAAATGGCTTTGTTGTTAAGTACTGTCAGGTATTTTAAATGTGTAACTGTGCTCCCTTGTCTTATCTAAACAGCATGGCATATTGTTGGGCATATATGTAACTGAATGCTATTGCACAGTCCAGGTGATTGCACTTCTTGAATTATGAGATAACATTGTTGATCATTCATTCACTTGCCAAATCTTCTAAAACATCTTGCCAAAAATGAGGAAGTAGCTGCCTGTCTTTCAAAGAAAAAAAGCCAGCTTCTTCCTTTATAAGAAAAAATAAAGTCAGTCTTAGATCTATGATAGAGCTCATAAAATAGATATTACATGACATAGCAAATGGACTGAACTCTCAATATCATTCAATCCCATTAAAAAAAAAAACAAAAAAACAGAAACATTGGGATCAATAAAAATCACCAGTTCTTCACATCAGGAACATAATAAATGATAGAAACCCCATCAATTGAAAGGGGTCTGAATGGAGAGATAAGAGGGTCTGAATATGTTAGTGATTTTTGTAAACGATTTTAATCAGAGACCAGATGATCTATGGTCCCTAAGAGTGCATAATGCTATTAATTAACTTTGTATTGTATCTGGTGTTAAAGCTACTAACTGGTAGTTGATTGAGTGACTGGCTGGTAATCACTAACACCACTGAGGTGAACATGGGCATATGCCTGACAAACTGTTCTGGGCATTAGTCAAATAATGGTTTCTATTAATGGCACCCAATACACCCCTTGTTTCTGCTAATCCTAGGCTGGTTATCTTCTAGTATTTAGTTGTTGTTGTTTATTTGGGCAATTCCAGATAAAAAAAAAATTGTAAGGCTAGGATTGCTTTTATCAGAGACCCCCGACAGGTAAGGCAAAATTATACACCCTAGTATTCTCCATGTAATGAACAAATCCCACAATACTTGGTATAACTCTCAGGTATGCATGTCCTTTGACCACTATGTCCACTTAATAAATCCAAATTCATCTGTCCGTTCACACAAGAAAAGATATGTCTAACTCTCCAGACTGGAAAATCTGTGTCACTATTGCTGCACCCCATCTATGCCACTTTTACTGATTTACGTAAAAATTTGTCAACCAACTCCTTGATGGCTCCAGTATTCCATCAAGGGAAGATCTGAGAGGGACACACTACTATCTAAATGTAAAACATAGGCTTTCTACCACTATACTTAGGTTCATAGGTTCATAGATAAGTACTATATGAGCTGCCCTTGCAGAGTATTTTAAGCCTAGCTAGTTTCCCTTTTTGTGCTGGAATTAACCCATCCAATTTGGTTATAGACTGCCTTACCCATCCCATAGCTGATAATTGTATATTACCCCTAATGAGAATGACTGGTATCATACCATAGATAATTTGAGGGGACACATGCATGGAATAAAGCATTTAGGAGCTACCTATGTCCATTAGTAGTACAGGGGTTAATCCTGGAGTAAATGTTTTATTTCCCATCCGTAGATCCAAGTTGCACTTGAATATGGACAGGGATGGACTTTGTTTTCTGTTGTAGTCTGTTCTAGAACAGTAGCATCCTCTGTGAGACTTACCTGTCCCTCCAAACTATACTGTTGATGTTGCAGAAGAGGCTTAGATCCCTAGGCTGAGTATTTCTGATGACATTTGACTAGCTGATGTGCAGTAGCTCCATCAGTAATGGGTTGAAGGATGCTTTGTATGCTAGGCACAAGTCACCTCTTAGCAATCTGTAGGATACCAATTATAATGACAGGGCTTTGAGTCAGTCCATGTAGAACATGTTCTTAAGGCCTTGTATCCTTTCATTAATGTATTTTAGCAGGCATTCCAGTTGTTTGTTGTGTCTGGACAGATACATTCCAAAGGGTTCATTATATTCAATGACTGGCCTAATGAGGGCTAACTAAAGGGGGGCAATGACATACCTAGATCTGGACAGAATCCCTTTCTTTATAAGCTGTGCAATACAGAAGGACATTTTAAAACAATGGACACATGTTGGTCAAATGTTAGATCACTGTCCACATAAGTTCTGATGTCCCAAACAGGTGTGTTAACTCTTAGGGGTATATTGTCAATGTGGTAGTTCCTTGGGGTAGGTGACTTCCCAAAGGATACAATTATGCATAGGATCATAGGTGGTTACTCTGCTATTAACCTGGAGGGCATTTTAAGCCTAACCATTTCATCCCAATGTAATACCATAGATACTCTAGCCAATACCTAGGACTGTATTTATCAATGACTGCCCATATCCAGGAGGGTTGTGGGTGCTATCCCTGGTAAGGATTTATGGTGCCCCATCCACTCATCCAGGTTTGTTGAACAGTGTCATAGAGGTGCTCTGCTTCACATGAATTGGCAGCCTATTCCAAAGATGTGGCAATCACTGGAAGATAAATTTGTCCCTCTAGCACATCCTATTCAAGTCACAGACCATATGTAGGTCCCTGGAATGGGTAGTTCTAGTCCTATTTGATTTACAGATGTGCAGCAAATTCATTAGGTTTGGGTCAGAGATTGCTCTGTAAGCCAGGCATACGTCTCCCCTAAGAAGTCTATACAATACTGAGTATAGTGACATGGACTTTAGTCATTCTGTGTAAGGCATGAGCTGGAGTCCCTGGATCTTCTTTATAGGTTCATAGGTTCATAGGTACTAGGCTATCATCCCTAGGGCCTATATAAGCCTATCTAAAAAAGTTCCCTGGCTTTCGCCACCCAAGAATTTATTTTCCTGTACCCCTGTCGAGCAGTGCCACAGAAGTGATCCCCAGTGTGAATTTCGTATTTCCCATCCAGTTGTCAAGATTTTTCTTAAAGAGGGCCAATGAGGAGCTTTGTTTGACATGAATGGGTAGTTTGTTCCAGAGCATGGGAAGTCTCTGGGACAGGAATCTATCCATCCAGCATGATCTGTTTATTGTAGTGACAAGTTTTAGGTCCCTGGAGCATGTGGCTCGGAGAGATTGGGATTTCTTTAAGTGTAGCATGTCCAAGAGATCTGGATTTGACATGGCTTTGCATGTTAGGCAGAGGTCACCTCTGAGTAGTCGATATGTGACAGAGTAGAGCTGGAGTTTATTGAGATGGTCTGTGTATGGTATATGTTTGAGGCTGGTAATCATCTTAGTGAGGTATTTCTGTGGCATTTCTAGCTGTTGTAGGTGTCTTGCGAGGTACATGCCAAATGGGGTGTTGTACTCTATAACGGGTCTGATGAGGGATGAGTAGAGAGGAACAATGACCTCTTTTTTTCTGGAGGAAAACCCCTTTGTGATGAGGTGTGCCACATAGAAGGATTTCCTGACTACTGTGGCGATGTGATTATCAAAGTTGAGGCTGGGTCTCTTATCACACTTTCAATGTTTAGTAGGCTACCGCCTATGTGGTAGTTCATGGGTACAGTGTTTTTCCCAAAGGGGATAACAATGCACTTCTTGGCTTTAAGCTTGAGGCCCTGACTTTGACACCAAGCATCAGTCTCAGTGAGGCCCCTTTGTAGAATGTCCACATCATTAGGTGATTCTGTTATGGCTCCTAGTTTGCAGTAATCTGTGAACTACATTAGCCAAAGACCTGCTGTATTAGCCTGGGATTCTGAGAAGTGAATACCAAGCAGGAAAGGACCCAGGACTGAACCCTGTGTCTGAAGTCAGATTTGGAGTTGGCTACTTTCACTGTGTGGGTTCTGTCAGTAAGCCAGTTGACCACCCATCTTGTGACATAGGGATTTATGCCCAGCCTAGTGAGTTTATCAATAATTCCAGAGTGGAGGATGGTGTCGAAAGCCTTGACAAGGTCAAGATAGGCTGTGTGCACCACCTTACCCTTGTCCACGGCTCTGGTGACTGCTTCAAGGAAGTCAATCAGGTTTAGGAGACATGATCTACCCTTTGCAAACCCAAGCTGAGTGGGGTCCAGAGTTTGGAGGTTACCTATGTCCTTGTTTATAAGTTCTAAGATGATACGTTCTATGGCCTTGCAGACCAGGCTTGTCAGGCTAATGGGGCGGTAGTTCCCAGGGTCTGTGGTGGCACCCCATTTGTGGAGTGGGATAACTGTCACTGTCCGCCATGCAGTAGGCACAAAGCCAGAAGTGAGGCTATGACTGAACATGGTACTTAGGTGAGGTGCCAGTTCTTTCTGTAGTTCATGCAGATCGCAGCCTGGGATGTTGTCTGGTCCCATGGATGCTGTGTTCTTGGTTTTGGAGAGTGCAGTCTTTACTTGTGCGTCTGTGATTACAGGGGCTTTGCATTCTTCTGGTATAGAGATGGGCCCTTTGGGGGTGTGGGGGGTAATGTTTGCACTGAATCTATCAGCCAGGATGTTGGCAATATCAGTTGGTTCTGTATATCTAGTTCCACTGTGCTGTAGCTCAGAGCAGATCTAAGTGTTGCCATTGAGATTCTTGGCATAGCTGTAGAATGCTTTGTGGTTATCAGTGTCAGTATCATAATCAGTGGCAACTTTATTTTTATAACTAGCTTTGTTGAATTTTATGAGGGATCTCAGGTTCTTGCTGAGGCTGACCAGGGAGTTCCTGCAATCATGGGATTTTACTCTTTTTTGCAATAGCTTCTTCCTTCTGTTGTAGAGTTTGTTTATGGCAGGGGACCACCAGATTGGCTTCCTTTTTTTGGTGGATAGCGTCTTGGTTCTGTTGGGGATGACACGATCCATGCACTCATGTATGTACTTATACAGTGCATTTGTATAGGATTCAACAGTTGTACCGCTGCTTCTCATCTGAATGGGTGTCATGAAGTTTGCCACTTCTGTCTTAAGAAGCATGAAGCTGGGTTTGGAGATGTTTTTTACGGTGGTTTCCTTAATGAGGGGTGGGGGCAGGATATGGATGTCTAGGGTGATTAGCCTGTGGTCGGATCTGACCAGCGAGGAGTTGACCACTGGCGTGGAGCATCGGTTACCCATATTGGTAATGACCTGGTCCAGGATATTGATGCCCCTGGTGGGGGTATGGACAAGCTGATCCAGGGTGTTGGAATTTATGATTTCCAGAAAACATTGAGCAAACGAGTTAGTGAATGAGTAGTTTTTCCAGTTGTTGGTGGGGTAGTTGAAATCTCCCATTACTAGGGTATTGGGCTGGACCTTAATGGTGCCCAGTATATCAAGAATCATGGAGTGGGCATCCTGGGGCATGGTGTGGGATCTGTAACAAGCTAAAAACTGGATTGCAGTCTTGCCCAGTGTTAGTTGCACTTGAATAATTTTGGATGCGTTATGTTGAGCAACTAGCCTGGAGGTGTGGATATCCTCAACGAATATGGGCATGCCTCCTCCTTTACTGTTTCAGTCCAGGTTAGGCGGCCGAAAGGTGTGGCATGAATTATAGCCTGGTAATGCAAGGGTGTTCTCTGGAGCCTTGAACCAAGTCTCTGTCACTGCACAGATGTTGATGTTCTCTATCTTAAGTAGTGCCTCGAGTGAGTGCATTTTGAGGTTTAGACTTCTAACATTGAGTAGTATTACCCTCAGATTTTGCTTGCTTGTACCTGCTATGGTGGTGAAGTTTGTCATTTGAACCTTGCCTAAAAAAGGCACTAAAGGGGTGGCAAGACCCTTAGCCAGTATCCGGAATCCCAGGGTCGACAGGTGCAGGCCATCTCTGGCAAAGCATCGTGGTCTGTTGAGCATGTCATCCCCAGGCAGACAAATACCGGTTCCCCTTAGAATGACAGCAGAAGCTTAGCCAATTGTTGAAGTCAATCATTTTGTCCTTGTACTGTGGTATCATTCTGGGCAATGGCAGGATGCTACTCAGGGCTAGGATCATAGGTGCCTGGGCTACATGATCTGAGAGCTCCTCCATGTCTCTTTTCATGTAGTCCAGGGAGGTACATCTCAGGTCATTCACACCAACATGGACAATGACAGAGTCATATTTGTACTTATTGTGGAGTGACCTGAGTGTGTGCATTATGTAGTGGATCCTTGCACCCAACAGGCAGCTGACAGTAATTTTCTCCTTGTTTAGCCTGGTGAGTGGGACATCGATGTGCCTGACTATGGAGTCGCCTATGACTAATGTGTTGGGTACGTTGTTTTGTCTCATGGGCTGAGGTTGAGTGACACACTGATTCTGTGGACTATGTGTCATTTGAGTCGTGTTGGGGGTGGTGTTTGCTTGTGTTTCAGTTTTGGAAGTGTCTGTTGTTTAGGCAGATTTTTATTGAGAGCCTCCATGAATGTAGGTGTGTGTTTTGTGTTACTATGTGTAGGTTTATGTGGTGTAGGTTTTGATGGGCTATGTGTTGAGTGTGGTGTGGTGCAGGTGTTTACCTTCTCCTCTTGACTGACTAGTCCAGTCTTGGTTGGAGAGAGCTTGGCTTCCAGTTTGGCTATTGAAGTGCATCTCTCACAGGTTGTGGTGTTGGGTGGTAGGAGGATAGGGTTGTCAGTGTACATGAGGCAATTGCTATATTGCCTCAAGATACCCAGATTCATCTGGTGGACAGGGGGGAGCACTGGGAGCTGACCCTTAGACATGTCTGGATATGTGCTTATGTTTTAAGTATTGAAATCTGTTTTCTTCTTGACAAGTGAGGAAAGTTGAGTTTTGCAGTATTATGTAGATTATTTAGTGCTTGCAATAAGTTTTGAACAAGTGCTGAGCACAAAGAAGACAGTTTAGAGTGCTAAAACTAGTTCTAAGGGAAAATTTGAAGAACAGACTTTCTGGCACCGGGAATAGTTTAACCCTAGTTAAATGGTGCTGTGCGATATGCAAAACCGTGCAAATACGGGTTTTTAAACAGAAAGTTGAAAGGGATAGAAATAGCCCAAAATGGCCAATAAAACTACAGATTCTGAGCTTTGTTAGAAACCTCTCAGGTCCTTCCAATTGCTGCAGGTGCTTTGTACAGTACATGCCTTAGGGGGCGTTATACTCAATTATGGGCCTGATTAGCGATCAGTATAGAGGGGTTATAACATCCTTTGTTCTAGAAGCAATGCCTTCTCTAATCAAGTGTGCTATGCAGAAAACCTTCCTTTCTACAGTAGACACATGGTGGTCAAAGTAAAGGTCGCATTCTACTTGTGATCCAACATCTCTTGCTACTTCGTAGGTACATAGGGTATTGTTGTTAATTTGATAGTGTGAAGGGACATTGTTTTTACTGAAGGGAATGATGATCATTTCTTTGCATTCAGTTTGAGACCAAGACACCAGTCACTGGTCTGCGTACGACCCTCCTGAAGTATACTGACATCATTTGGGGATTCAGTAATTGAACCTAGTTTCAGTCATCCACAAACCTGGTCAGCCACAGCCCTTAAGTTTTGGCCTGAATGTCTGAGAAGTATATACCAAGCAGTAGGGGGCCCAGCACTGACCCTTGTGGCACCCTGCTGGTGACAGGTCTGCTGGTGTATGTGAAGTCACCCACTTTGACAGTGTGTGACTGGTTTGTGAGTCAGTTGGCAACCCATCTTACAACAAAGTGGTTTACATTCAGCTTACTAAGTTTATCGGTAATTCCTGAGTGTGGGATTGTGTCAAAGGCCTTTGCCAAGTTGAGGTATGCAGTGTGCACAGATTTGCCCTCTTCAATGGCCCTGGTTACATTTTTGAAGAAATCTGCCAAATTTAACAGGGAGGATCTGCCCTTGACAAAGCCGAATTTGGTCAGATCCAGGGTTTGGAGGTTGCCTATGTCTTTATTTATGAGGTCCATGATGATACGTTCCATCGCATTACAGATGAGGGTGGTCAGACTTATGGGTCTATAATTCCCTGAGTCTGTTAGAAAGCCATAACTGTTGCTGTTTTCCATTCCACAGGAACAAAACCTGTGGTTTGGCTTTGACTGTTAAGGGTACTTAATGGTGATGCTAGTTCATGTTTTCATTTGTTTAGAAGACAGCCTTGGATGCTGTCTGGTCCCATAGAGGCTGTGTTTTTTTACCTTAGACAAGGCTTTAACGACCTGCTCTTTGGATATGTAGGGTGGAGTGGGGCGGGGGAGTTGGGAACAAGGTTTGTGATAAGTTTGGAGGGAATAAGGGAGTGAAATTTTTGCCAAACCTGTCCACCAGCAGGTTTGCTATCACTGTGGAATCAGTGTGTGTGTGTGATACTGTTAGTCACTAGTTCGGCACATGCTTGGGTCCTTCCTTTTAGGCTATGTACGTAGCTGTAAAAGGTCTTAACATTATCCTTGGCTGTGATTTCTAAAATTTTCTCAAAGTTATTACTCTTAGAGGATTTAACATGTTGTCTTATTTGCCTGCTGAGGTTGAGGAGGGTGCTTTTCCACTGCGTTTGGTGTAAAGTTTGTTGATACTGGATGTCCACCAGGGTGGCTTGTTTTTACTTGGGCTCTTGTTTTGATTGTCTCTAGAATAGCCGAGTTTATACAATTATACAAGTGATTGTACAAGACTTAAGTGTAAGCTTTGGTGTAGTTACTACTTTCAGCTGGGGGTGGGGCTTGGAAAGCATTTATGTCTTCCACTAGGAGTGCATAGTTTGCTTTGGTGAAGTTTTTTTAGTCTGACTTCGGTCTTTGTGAGTTCTGGTGTTAGTGCCAGCTCAAAGATGCCTGATCTGAGGTCAGATCTGACTAATGATTGTCCAACAGTTACGGTGGTGCATCTGTTTATCATGTTAGCGAGGACCAGATCTAATATGTTTGTTCCTCTTGTTGGGGATTGAGCAATTTATTCCAGGGCATTTGAGTTAACAAAGTCAAGGAACGTTTGCACTAGTGAGTTAGGGCTAGAGTAGGTTTCCCAGTTGATGGTGGGATAATTGAAATCCCCCATGACCAGAGTGTTTGGTAACATTTGGATTGACTCCTGCTTGGTCAAGTAGGCCTCATGTACATCATGACCCATGGAGGGGGGTCTATAACTAGCTATGACTTGAATGGGGGTCTTACCTACAGTAATCTGAAGTTGGAGTAACTCCATGGAGTTGTCCAATCTAACTAGTCAGGAGACATATTTATCCCTAATATAGATAGAAACACCCCCTCCTTTGGTTCTCACATGTTCATTTGACTGTCTGAAGGTGTGGAAGGCATTCTAGCCTTGCATGGCTTGGGTACTCTCTGAGGTCTTGAACCATGTTTGTGGGACTGCACAGACATCTACATCCTCCAGTGATAGAAGTGCTTCCAAGGCATGCAGTTTTTGGTTAAAACTCCTAGTGTTTAGCAGCATAACCCTTATTTTGGCCTTATTTTGTTATGGTTGGTAATTTTCTCATTGGCTATTTCGTTTTTGAGACCTTGCCTAAAAGAGGCACTACGGGGAAGGCAAGAGCCTTTGCCAGCAGCTGAAAGCCAAGTAGTTTATGGTGTGAGACAGTGTCGAACACTTTACACAGATCAAGGAAGACAGATGAGACTATATTACCATCGATCCTGTGTTGACTAATGGAGGTGCAAACCATCTCTGACAAAGCAACAAGGTTTGTTGACCATGTCATCCCAGGCTGACAGAAGCTTGATCCCTTTTGAATGACACCAAAAACTAAGCCAGTTATTGAAATCAATATTTTTTTTGTTTGTAGTGTGGCATCATTCTAGGTGAGGGTAATGCTGCTCAAGGCTTGAGACATACCTGCCTAGAACACATACTCAGAGAGTTCAATCATGTTCCTCTTCATATAATCCAATGAGGTATGTCTCAGGTCATTCACTCCAACATGAGCTACAACAAAGTCATAATGGTACTTGTTGCTGAGAGACCTGAGTGCATGCGTGATCTGATGAATCTTGGCAGTGGACAGGCAGCTGACCGTGACTTTCTCCTTATATAACCTGGTGAGTGGTACATCCATGTGTCTCACTATGGAGTCTCCAATGACAAGAACATTTATTTTTTGAGTGTTACACCTTAAGGGTGTAGTAGGTGAGACACTGGTGTTGCTATGTGTCTTGGGTGCTGTGGGAACTGTGTTAGTTGTAGCAGTCTTTTATTTTGGAGGTTTCTGGTGTTTCAGTAAGTTTTTTGAGAGATCCTCCCCATATGTTTATTTATGTGTTGGGTGCATACTATGTGCATGAGTAGTGATGAGTGAGTTGACAACCTCTTCAGTGTTACTGTTTTGAGTGTGAGAGAGCAGGGATTCAAGATTATTGGTGTAGATACAGCTTTTGCACTCTGTGCTAGAGTGAGTTATTAGTAGAGGGTTGTCAGTGTACATGAGACAGTTGCTATACTGCCTCAGAAGACCCAAGTCAACAAGACTGGAAGGAGAAACAAGGGCAGTCCAACTGCCCATAATGATAGGTTTGAAGAACTGTTATCACACAGGGGGTGCTTACAGAAATGATCTAGGAGGTGCACTGTAGATGGGTATTTCTGATGGGGTTTTTGGCTGGTGGTTTAACAGATCACAGCTCACTAGCAATACTTTTTAGACCAGAGATGTACTAAAGATGAGGACTACACTAATGTATTAAAGCTGTTTCTAAGAGAGCGCTATGGTGCACAGTTGCATGTCAGTGTGCAGTGCTGTGTGATGGGCAATCAAACAGAAACCTTCTCAAACGTGGGGCTTACATACTAGAAGCTAAAACCTTAAAAAAAAAATAATAAAAAACTCAAAAGAACCAATGAGGGTACTCACTGCAAGCCTTAGACCAATCACACTTCACCAGACAGGTTTCAGTCAGCACACTTCTTTCACAAGGGTGCAGAATGGCCCCTTCCAATCAAAGATGGCTTGGAAAATGTTCTCAGAATACAAATGCCACTACAAACAGACCCAGATACAGCAAACCTGTATCTAGACTACACTACAGCTACTAGCTACACTTATTTAGGCGGGAAACACTAAAAAAGGTCTTAAACAGCAGGAAAGCAGCAGTGAGACATTGAAAATGTTTTAAATAGCAGAAAAAAAACATCAAGGAGATGCTAAAGAATATTTTAAACAGCAAACAAATCAGTTATTTAAAACTACATGGAGGGAAACAGAACAAACTGAACAGATGCTTTGCAAACAGTGAAAAGTAGCAACAATTACTTTGCAAATGTGAAAACAGAAAAAAGTTTTTAAACAGTGAAAACAGCAACTGAATACAATTTAAAAGGCACAGTAAGGCAGACAAATGCAGTACAAACAGTTAAGTTTATTTTACAGTATTAAAATACAGTATTAAATAAGCAGAGCACATTAAAAAGTGTAGTAAATAGTATAATCAAGGAATGAAACAGGCAACTTATAGTTTTTGAGAAGTTCATAAGTGTCTAGTCATCGGGTATCTCAGCTCAGAGTTCTGGCTGGTAGCCCACCTCATTTCAGCTTGGTTCAAACAAGCAGAAACCGACTTAAATGCCAGAAGCTAAAAACTTAAAAAAAATTTAAAAACTCAAAAGAACCAATGAGGGTGCTTACTCCAAGTCTTAGACCAATCACCCTTCAACAGGCAGGTTCCAATCAGCACACTTCTCTCATAAGGGTGCAGAAGGGCCATGTTTTGGCATTTAGCTTCAGTCCATGATTTGACTTGATATAACTTGCTTCAACAATTCATTCTCTACTGAATTTCCTGAAATTTTACTTGTTTGATTCTTTGTTTTGTTGTATTATCTGCTTTTGCTACTAAATTGGTTTACATACAAAAAAGGCCTGAGCAAGCTCACTAGCAGTGCACAGAAAGTGCTCCTTTTGTTAATGTTTATCTCACAGAGAACACTTCTATCCCCTACAAATTCCTGGTATGTTAACTACAAGAGACCTGTAAAAGTGAGCACAATCCTCATGGCACAAATAATATTGTAACATTGTTATATGAGATGCCCCATATAAATGGGCACAAGCCAGGTTCTTTAATATTCAATCTCTGTTGCCTCATACTGAGAGGATTTGTTTAGCAAATCTTTCATATTTAGCTCCTTGTTTACTTTCCATAAGACTCAAAAATAAAGACACTGATCATTTTAATAAATAATTATGATCAGAACAAAGCTTGCATTTCAGTGCGTAAAGCTTTGAAAATGGGAAGGGGAGACTAGGGACAGTGGATGGCCTAGAACTGTATGTGAAAATTAGGTAGATTTGTTCCCATCAGCCCCAAACTTCTACATGCAAACCAGTTGGACTTTTTCCACCTATCATGGACTTACATATGGACACACCCCCTTGCTTTGAGTCTGCCTATCTCCTGCCCCTTTGCTACAGCATTTAAAAATCCTGTTACTACTTTTTGAGCTGAAGAAATCTTGTATTTGACAAAAGAACTCATCACTGTTGCTTTCAATAAAGACTGAAAAAGACTTCTTTGCTGTGGAGTTTTCTTTTAACCCAGAGCTTAGGAAGTGTTCACTCTTCATTCAAAACTAAACATCTGGCCATTGTTTTTCATCCGAATCCTTGTCATTTGGCATAACCTGCTTCCACTTTTTCTAGCTCTCTATATACATACATAAACTGTGGTTTAAACAGCAATACAAGCTTGAATCCTGTTTTCTAATTTTTAATAAGAATGCAAAGTGATCTTTCACTTGGATTTGACATTATTACAAATCAGTTACCACTTCTCATCAGAATGAGGGGCAAATTCAAAAAAATAGTCTGACAGGGACAATTCAAGGTCCCTTAAAATGTTTTTACTGTTAACCTGAGTCATTGACAGAATAAGACAATGTGAATTAATATACATTTTCTGATGTAAAGAAGTATATTATTACATTATAAGTTATGACAACGGTGTAATTTAGTAATTCTGTTCCTTTTTTTTTGCCTTGTTTGTCCTTAAGGAGAGTGTGCACCACCCTTAAGGCTGGAAAGCTGCATTTCCTTAATACTAGGTTACATTGTCTATATATATATATATATATATATATATATATATATATATATATATATATATATATATATATATATATATATATATATATATATATATATATATATACAGAGAGAGAGAGAGAGAGATACTTTACAAGCTCAAAGTTTCAGAACTTCAAACTGCAAATGTTCGAGACTATAAGATCAAAGTTTTGAAACTTTGAAATTTTAATAAAAATATTTTTTTTTATGTTTTTATTTATTTACATTTGTTGACCGGGAGTGCCCGACTGGACGTAGGTCCATTTTCAGCGGAGGCCTGGGGAGACAAGCTCCACAGTTAAAATAAACAGACAGTAGTTACATTGGATTACATAGCGATTAACAATATAACATAGCAATTACTTACAACATATTTACAGATGAAGAACATAGTACACCAGTAGACAACTAGAATCTTTATCTGTGAAGTACATAACAGACATTAATAAATGTTACAATAAGAAGTTCCTGCTGTATAATAAGTACTAGGCTTATGAGCATCTGAGCTTGCTATAATCAAGGTAGTTAGTGGAGTGGAAAGAAAGGTAGTGGTTGGATGGGGTGGGTGATTTTAGAGTGGGAGTTGCAAGGGCATAGCCAGCATGTTTTTAGGTGTGCTTTTAGTAAAGTTTTGAAGTAGGTGCATGATGGTATGGAGGTAATTGTGGGTGGGAGGGAGTTCCATAATTTGGCTATGGTGCAAGAGAATAGTGCTTCACCAGCAGAGTTATTGGCTTTAGTGATCTGCAAGTGATTTTTGTTGCTGGATCTTGGTGGTCTGGTGGTGCGATAGGGTTGGAGTAGATATTGGAGGGATGGGACATTTAGTGGATGGTTTACTAGTTTGTGGGTGAGTGAGAGTTGATACCATTGAAGAAGGTGAGGGAGTTCAAGCCAGCCCAGTTCAGCAAGTGAGAGACAGTGGTGACTGTGGTAGGATGCCCCTGTGGCGAATTTGGCGATTTTGTTGTAGCAGGTCTCTAGCTTGTTTAGATCGCATTGCCTTAGGCTGGTATATATTGGAGAGGCATAAAGTAGGGTGGAGATAAGGTGGGAATTTGCTATTGAAATCTTTGCTGCTTTGGTGAGAAGTTGCTTATTTCTATATAACGCTCCTAGCTTTTTGTGGACTTTCTTTATGGTCATGGATATGTGAATGTCAAATTTTAGTTTATTGTCTATTTCCACTCCTAGAAATTTGGTGTGTTCAGTTGGGTATATAGTGGTGTTGTCTTTTGCTGTGATGTTAAAGTGAGAGTTGTTTTGAGTATGTTTGGTGGGTTGGAAGATGAGTAGTTTAGTTTTGTTTGGGTTGAGTATTAATTGGGCATCGGATAATCAAGTTTCATCAGAGGAAAAGGCTTCCTGTGTGACTTTTTGCAGTTTGGGTAGGGACTGGGCTGAGCAGATGATAGTTGAGTCATCTGCATATTGTATGAGTGTGCCATGTTTGGTGGCAGAGGCTAGCTTATTGGTTAAAACAGAGAAGAGTAGGGGTCCAAGGATGGATCCTTGGGGAACCCTTATGGAGACAGGTAGTTGGGGAGATATGTCATTCTGCCATACAATTGTTGGCGGTCAGACAGGTAACTCTGAAACCAGTTGGTGACTGATTGAGAGAAGGCTAGGTTATTGAAGACAGAGATGAGTTATTTGTGTGGGACCATGTCAAATGCTTTAGATAGGTCTAGGAAAGTAGCAGAGGAGAGATAGCCATTGTTTTTATACTGCAGGATAGTGTTAGTAAAGGAGAGTAAGGCAATGGTGGTGCTATGGTTTGGTCGGAAACCATGCTGAGTACTGGAAAGGAGGTTGTTAGTAAGGAGGTAGTCTGAGACCTGAGAGTGTATGCATCTCTCTAGTATTTTGGAGAGTGGAGAGAGAATAGCTATGGGGCAGTAATTGGTTAGTTCTGTGGAGGGTCTGCCTTTGTAGAGGGGAATTATATGTGATACTTTCCACAATGTGGGAACGTAACTTTCTGACAGAGATCGGTTAATCAAGATGGATACTGGGTAGGCCAGAGCATCAGCTGCGATTTGTAGGTATTCACTTGGGAGGTTGTCTGCTGCTAATTTGGTGGGCCTAAGTTTAGTTAAGAGTTTTTTATGTTGAAGGTAGGTACAGGAGAAAAAGAGAAGGCAGTGGGGAGATTACTAGTTGAAGGTGTGGGTTGGAGGGGAGGGGGGTTGTGTTGCTTAGCTAGTGATAGTATGGTTTGTGTGAAGTGTGTGTTGAATGAGGTAGCAATATTTTCTGAGGAGTGAGGGATGTTAGGAGGAGGGGTACTGACTTTACCTGGGTGGAGGATGGAGTTTATGGAGGACCAGAATTGTTTGGGGCTGTGTTGGGAGGAGTCTAGGGCAGACTGGTAGTACTGGAATTTGTCCTGTTTTACTAGCTTTTTTACTCTATTGCTTAGTTCTAGGAATTTCTGTCTAGTTGAGGGGGTCTTGGTTTTGCACCAGTGCTTCCAGGCTTTATCCCTGTTTTTCATTTCTGACTTAGTGGTTTTCTGTAGCCATGGGGAGGATTGTGCTTTGGTTCTGGAAAGTCTTATGGGGGCATGATAATTAAGGATGCTCAGGAAGGTAGTATTAAAAAATTCAACTGCGTCATCAAGACTGAAGTACTTTAGAGGATGCCAGTTACATTCTTTGAGGGATGAGATGAATGTGAGTGGGTTAAAGTTTAGTTTTTTACATATTTGACGGTAGATGACAGGTTTAGCTTGGTATAGGTATTTTCTGAGTAGGAATGTTGGGGAGTGATCACTGAGGCTATCTGATAAGCAGCCTGTTATATATGACTGGGGGCTCTTACTGACTAGTATCCAATCCAGGGTAGTGTGCTTGCTGGAGGTTTTATTTATCCTGGTTGGCAGCTGGACTAGTTGGGTGAAGCCATGAATGTTTACATGATGGGTTGAATGGTTGCCAGAACAGGATTGCCAGTCAATATTGAAATCACCTAAAATGATAGTTTCTTGGGAGATGGTGGGTAGACCAGCTGAGGAGGCTTTCTAGTGGAGGGATGTTTTGACCAGGTGGGAAGTAGCATCCAATTATGTTGATGGTTTTGTTTTGGTTTATTTTGAGGTTGTTATATATTATTTCTTCACTGCCTATTTGTGGAGCTGATGATTTTAAGATCTGGATGTTTAGATACTGTTTAAATATTATAGCTACACCGCCTCCTTTCTTGTTTAGCCGATCTACTCTTAGTATGCCGTACCCTGTAGGGAGTATTTGCTCACTGGTAATGTGAGGTTTTAGCCAGGTTTCTGTCAGGATGACTATATCTGGGGAGTACAAGTCTATGGTGGCATGGAGTTCATGGACCTTGTTGGATATACTTCTAATATTTAGGCTTAGTAGAAGGAAGTCACTTGGCTTTCTATTGGCTGTAATATGGGAGAAGTTGTGGTTTCTAGTCTGATTATGAGGATTGGGGTTGGAAATGGTAGGGCCAGGGTTGGGGTGGATTTCTCCACCTAGGGCTAGTTTTGTTATGCATGAGGTTATTAGTTTTCTCAGTTTTTGAATGTGTTTGTTTATAAGGGAAACTTTATGATTGTGCTCTGTGGGTAATAGGTATGGTGGGAGGGTTACCATGTTAAGTTAAGGGGGCAAGCCTCCCTGCACCCCCCACACCCCCTGTTAAATAAATATACCAACTGTGAGATTGCACTACAGTGAGGAAAACAGTAAATTTCCTGCTCTGCACTGTACGGCAATCTTCATTCAAAACTTTCAGTTTCAAAACTTCAATCTTATGGTCTCAACCATTTACAGTTCAAGGTTTTGAAACTTTGTACTTGTGAAGGGAATCCATATATATATATATATATATATATATATATATATATATATATATATATATGGATCTAGGACGTTTGCACGAGTGAGCAAATGACCGAAACCCAAATAGCTGGGCATACTTACGCGAAAGTGCTTTTCACCGAAGAAGCACTTTCGCATAAGTATGCCTGTTACCGAGGCTGTACTATGGTGCGGGTAAGGGAAATTTCCCTTTTCCCCACTGTAGTACGGTCTCGGAGGGAGAATATTAAAGTAGGGGAGTGTGGGGGCACAGCCCCCCACATGGCGGGTGCAGGGGGGAGAAGCCCCCCAGCTAAAATGTAGTGTTTTATTTTTTTTTGTAACACGCTTTAACGAAAGTGCTTTTTTGATAAAAGCGCTTTCGTTAAAGTGTGTTCGGTTATTGTGGATTCGAGTAAACGTCCTAGATTCATATATATATATTTATATAGTACAAGAAAAACCTAGCGAATCTAGAGTTTTCACTATGTAATACCTTAAACCTTCTCGAATAGAGGCCCATGGGATATATGCAAATGATACTTTAAGGACATCAAGCATTTCAGCTATATGGCTTCTGAATGTGCATGACATTTTACTTTTTCTTTTTTAAGTCTTTATGGACAGAATCAAGCCAACAAAGCCAAAGGCCACTAGTTGTGGGCATGCACATTTCAGCCTTCTTATGGCCTCATCAGCAAAGCACAAGTGGTCTGTCTGGGTATATTCTAGAAACACAGGGTAAACCCAGCTGATGTCCATAATCATTAAGGTGTCTGCAAAATATTTCAACTAACAAACAAAACCAAAAAGTAAAAAGGTCACAGGTTTGTCTGAGGACAGGACTGGTGGTGGACTAGTGGATGTCAAAATGTAATGCAAATGCATAAATATTCTATCAATGGCTCCAGTTAACACAGTACTGATCCAGTTAACACTGTACTGATCCAGTTAACACAGTACTGATATTTTAAGTATTCCTGAATTGGCCTGCATGATTATTTCTGGTATGGATCTGTCACTGATTCTGATGACAAGTGGTGACTTGTCTTTGTCAGGGGCTGTCAGTCAGCAGGTAACATTGGTAATTCAATCACAGAAGACTGCAAATTTGTCATGAAGCAATAAATTTATTTTTAATGTTTGTTTGTCTATACATAAATCCAGACCAGAATCTGGATATCAGTTGTATGGTGGACAGGACTGGTGAAAGTGTGGTGGATGTGTGTCAGCTTAAAATGTAATGCATAATGCAGTTTGGCTTTGCATAAAATTACCATATTATCTTTTTGGAGAAATAGGTGGCAAATTGCAATTAGAATTATAATATACTTCTTTACATCAGAAAAAAATGTATATTGATTCACATTCTCTTATTCTGTCACTGACTTAACATTACTAACATGTTAAGTGTCTCTGAATTGTCCCTACCAGGCTATTATTTCTGGATTTGCCCCTCATTCTGATAAGAAGTGGTAACTGATTTGTAAAGAATGGCATAGAGGCAAATACTGTTATCATTATATAGGGCAGATACAGACTTTGTTGTCAGTTTTATGGGGGGTAGATGTGAGTTTTTAATTAATCAAGGCTGTTTTTATCTATTAGTTGATTATTTTTACTTTTAGGGCATTGGTGAGAATGTTAAAGAGGAGCAGAGCAAGGACAGAGCCTCGTGGTACACCAGTGTTGACTGTAAGGTATGGAGAGAAGGTGAAATGCCATTTTACTGATTCATACCTATTGGATGGATAGCTTTTGAACCATAGAAGGGTGGGCTGAGAGAGGCCTAATGAGGACATCTGTAGTAGAAATTTGCTGTGACAAACTGTGTTGAAGGCTTTAGATTAGTGTAGAAATAAGGAGGAGACTTGTTTGCCATTACCTCTAGGTTTATTGACAGTAGCTATATAGATTAAAAGTGCAGTGTTAGTACTGTGAAAAGGATGGAAGCCATTTTGTGCAGTGGGGTAGAAGTTTTTCCTTTAGGAGGTAATTTAGCAATTGTTTTTGAATACATTTTTCAAGTATTTTGGAGAGGGGATATAAGGTTGCTATAGGTCTAAAGTTAGTAAGGTCTGTTGAAATTCCTCCTTTGTGCAGAGGGATAATGTATGAATTGTTCCAGATAAGAGAGTTTAAATGGAGTTCTTTTCCTGGTAAACAAAATAAATAAATAAATAAATAAATAAATAAAATAAATAATTATGTTAGTGTACATCAATGAAATTGCATCTAAATATCAAATCCAGTCCAGATTCTAGTATCACATATGGCTCTGTCTGTGTGTTAAAATACATTGTGTACTTGCTGAAAATGGGAACTTTCAAAAGTGAATTTAATGTTAACACAACAAAGTAATTTTTTTTTACTGTTACGTTTTGGGTGCTTAATAAGTATTATCACAATTAAAAGTTATAACCATGACTGCCTTGAAAAATGGGCAGACTCTTAACAGTGGAGTGATGCTTGTTTTACTTGTTTGAGTCCACATGCAACCTTCACTTCTCAGCTTAATTTTCATATGAGTAATGTTTGGTATTTCAGCTTGAATAGCAACTGTTAAATGGTACACAGCACTCTGGACCTAATGATTATGTCCAGTAACATTTTGAAAACTTCTTAATTTTTTTTAAAACTTCATGCAGGAAAAGTATGATGTTACTCACTCGTATTTTATTTTTAATATGTTAAGGGAAAGATAATGGTGTGGCTTCTTTGTTGTTTGTCTTTTGGCTTTTTCCCAGTAAGGGGTTGCCACAGCGGAACGCCGGTCCTCTAATGATTGGCAGTAGATTTTTTACGAAATGCCGAGGTGCCAGCTTGACGCCCAACCTTCAACAAAGGCACGCCCATTTACGCACGCATGTCTTTCGAACGCTACCCAACCGCGGGGAGGACATGCAGACTCCACACAGAAGGTACTCCCAAGCCAAGCCAAGAATCAAACGGGAGAACCTCTTGCTGTGAGGTAACAATGCTACCGCAGTACTACCGCTGCATAATGGTGTGGCTTCTTTAAATTGTTAAAAATATGAATTTTATGCATTACATGACAGTTAAGTGATTTATTTGGAAAAAAGCTTTAAACTTTCAATAAAAGTTTCTGTTTGGTCTTGCTCTTGGTCTCGTGTTATGTTTTTCAAAAAAAGTTTTTTGCTTTTGAGGTGGGGGGCACTAAATGAAAGTCTCACTCTGGGTTGCAAATGCCCTAGCCACTACTCTGCCTCTGAATTGTATTAAACAAGGAACTGAACATAGGCCTAAGAAACAGACCTCATTGTACATCCTAAGACCTGATTACAGCAGACACTGTCAGTAATTGCTCTGGCCTTTGTCACAGAAGCTGCTCCCCCATCAGGCCTATAATAGAGTACAACGCTCCCTTTGATATGTTCCTTTCCAAACACCTCCAGCAAATGGAGAGACACAAAGATTCCTTACAAAGAAAATTCTGGTTCTTAGAGATCTGTCTTATGCATACATACTGAAATCATTGTCAATTTACTCTGTGTGATACAGACTGCTCAGAGGCGACCTATGCCTTGCATATAGATCAATCTCTGACCCAGCTTTAATGGAAATGCTGTACATTCACAAGTCAAATGGCATACGGGTCACTTGCTTAAAGGACCTTAACCTGGTATGTGTCATCAACAGAACTTGCTGGAGAGAAGGATTTGTCTCACAGAGGTTGTTCCACTTTGGAGCAGGCTTCCTATTCATGTTAAACAAAGCCCCTAGTTGGCCTTATTTAAGCTTAATTTGGATGGTGGATGGGTAACCAGAAATTCATCCCAGCGTTTTCACCTGTATCCCTCTTGGACAGGGGCAACAGGTGCTGATTTTAGTGTCTGCTTGAACCAGATACCCTCGGGAACATGGATTGAACTTGGCTAGGATTGTAAGGGCCCTGGTGCCATTAGCCTAGTAACCTCCTATGATCCTGTGATCCTATGATCCCCATAAGGAAGAAGAACTGGTGATTTCTTCTCAGTCCTTCCCTCTCTGGCTGGATGTTCAGCACCTGGACTGTCATTCACACTCAAGTCACTGGCAGACAGTGTATCAGTACCCTGCCTCCATGACACTGAGCCAGTCTTTATTTCATGACTTGCTGTAATTCTGTGTAATTAATTTTATTCAGTTAAGAATAATAAGCAAATATCAGTAATCCAGCTAATAGGGTGGAAGGTTGTCTGTGTTTGCCAAAAGTGACCCAAGCATGGTAGCGAGTCCAATAATTGGATAGCTAGACTGGGACAGTATAAGCATTTGTTCTACTGCTATAATTTTCTCTAAATAGTATTCAATGTAATTACTGGTATCTATCCAAAAACAGAGTAAGGCTGGATTTAAAATGCTGTTATAGCCAGGCAACATGACGGGTGCAAGACATGAGTAAAGCAAACTGCATCAGCTCATGCTGTTTGCACAGATATTATCCCATCATCCCATGCTTCAGCTGTTCCAGGGGATGGAGGGAGACTTCCTAAAATATGGGAGGTGACTTGGCCTATTAAGGTCTCCCTTAGAGGGGCTGCACAGTATAGTCACATACTGTGGTGAGAGGTTACAGAGGTTGTAATAAGGCATACTGAATTGTAGTGTAGTTGTACAAGGCTCAGACATCTGCAGATTCAAGTATGTTGCTTCACTATTCAGTGTCTCTTCCATTTCACCCTCACTTCTCCCATTAGCAACCAAAGAAGCAACATTATTAATGTATTCATCTGATAACTCAGTAGTGGAATGAAGTTTACAACCCATTTTAGCCATGACCTGGGAGAGTAATATATGAAATTCCAGATTGCTACCTATTACAGTAATATTTATAAAAACTAGTCTTAGTATTACACATTACGTTTTTCTATGAGGTAGTAGACTACATACTCAATTATTATCTTTAGAATCGATCTTCTTTCATCCAGTATATTCTGTTAGCAGTGTTGGGAGTCATTAAATGAGCAATGTTGCTAGGAAGAATTTGCAGGAGAGTATTTGTTTAATCTCTCAAGGGCTTACACACTAAAGCAAATGGAGTCCATAGTGAAAAACTGACTGGGCAACTTAATGAAAGATTTATTGCTTTTCCTAATGTCTGCTGACCCTGGAGTTTTACTGTTTCTGCAATGAAACCTTGGATCACTAATATTCACAGAACAAATGCTCAGTTGCACAACCTTGACACTTGCTGTTATCATGCAACTGACAGAAAGACAACAAAACAAGTATGTTATGTAGGGAACACGTGACCATTAACTCCTACATGGGGCAAGACCCCCATAGCCTCAAACTTATATATCTTAACTACACAGCCACACAACATTGGGGAAAAGAAAAACAATGCAAATTCCCCAAAAGAGTGATCAGTGGTCTCAATCCCTTTTTCACCCTTTCATGAGCAAAAAAGTAAGTTTAGGAAGACAGAACAGAAAAGGAAGCCATTAAATTAGTCAGGAGGGGTACAGGTTGCACAGCTGTCTTGGGGGGTGCATGGGGGGCAGTACTGTCTTCAGCAACTTCACCATCTGAGCTTTCACTCCCAAATACAGGGACTTTGTTGATTCTGTCTTTGACAGAACGTCCAATGTCCAGATTACCAAGGGATACAAGAGTGCTGAGACAAAATTATGGAAAATGGTAGAAGAGTAAAGGTGAAGGAATAATTAAATGACAACAAGCACATGAAGTGTTAAAAAACTTCAGAAGGAGTACATAGCATACGGGTAGATTGATAAAATAGATACACCTCTGTGAATCCCAGAACCTCTCCCATATGATAGGTCTGTTCCTATATCCATGCTCATCCAAAGGACAGTAACAAAAGAAGGTGTTCTGTGAGCTAAGGTTTGTCTACAAACTTAATTAGAGAAGTATTATGTTACTTTGATTTTTTATTAAAACAGCTATAGTATTTATTTGTGTTAACAGCATTTTCTTCTTTCATTTACCTTCTTAACAGTGTTACCATCCTAATATCTAATATCTTAGAGACCAGTGTTGCCACCTTCACAATGTACCATTTCCAAACAAATAATTCACACACCCTTTATGTAATATAAACACACCCATTGCCTCAGGTAGCCACACCCTTTTAACAAGTTAGAACTAGAAGCATCTACTTCAAATAATATATACAATGATTGTAGAGCCACCTGCATTAGGTGAAATGGAGCACTCATTTCATTGTCAACTGCTTCTCAGAAAATCTCTCAGTATTCCCTATTCTCTCTCCATTCTGATCTACCTTTAACATTCAGATTATTTTTTTCTTGTCTTCTCACACTTTATCTTAGTTTTCAGCTTTCTCCTACATCATTTCAATGTATCCTAAATGGGCAACTGAACTCTGTAATAACTGTGGAAGAAATAATTGAATTAAATTGGGAGTCTAGGGGATGCTAACCTTCCCCCAGAAGCCATGGGGTGATAGATGCTCTGAGGTGCATTTTAAAGCTTTTTTCAACCTTTTGATCTAACAATGGCTTGAACAAAAATCACAATTAAAGAAACAAATGTTCTTATTTTTTTAATGGAAGAAATACATTGTGTCCAAGGCTTAATATTAAAAACTGAAGAAATTGTTACAGATAAACTGAGAAACAATTACCCATAAAATAATGCTTATGAGGTCACATAAATCATATCTGGGAATAGTGCCTATCTGTCTACCCTCCCCCCAAAGAAATACAGTCACCTTCTATGTATCCCTTTGGCTCTGAATGGAATGAAAGTGAAAGTACAAATGGCCACAGTCACGTGTTTCAATTTTCTTCTGTCAAACATCTACACATCATGCTTCTTTACCCCTAATTCCCTCAGCCAAGGACAGACACCTATGTATCCCACTTATCATAGACTGGAATGAAAGTGAAAGAACAAATACCAACCAGTTACATATTTCAACCTGTTGCTGTCAGACATGTATACATAGAATGCTTCCTTACCACTATCCCTTATATATAGCCAGCTATATATGTGTGATGTTCATTTGTGAGGAAAGTGAAAAAAAAAAGAACAAAGTAATGTTTTCCATCGTGTTATTCCTAGAAAGTACACTGCCCCCTAGACACATTCTCTGCTCACCTCTGAAGTTTGATTATGAGGAAGTTTAAGAAATAATGACCACACTGTTCCTAGGCCTCACACAAGCTCTAGTGACCTTCTTTGTACACTTCTGAAGTTGGATTGTGAGGAAAATTAAAGAAAAAATTACTATACTGCTCCAGCTCCCACACAAGCTATAAGAACCTTCTGTGCCCACCTCTAAGCAAGGTCAATTTTTAGACTAGATAAGGCTCAGGGCAGAGGCCCCAAATAAATATATTTAAAAACCCACTTATACAGATATGTGGGTGCTGCCCGACTCCCAGAAGCTCTGAGGGTCTTGATATTCTATGCTGCCTTTTATGTCTTATTTTGAAAGATAATGATTTGTTAAACTGTTTTTATACCCAGAAGATCTGTGTATTTGCCAGCTAATATTGTTTGTGTGTCCACAGATAAAAGTCAGTGATATTTTTGGACAAATGCACACACATACTGACACTCCTCCATACACTCTCACATATACACTCACATAGGAACCTGAAAAATAGCATTTTACATTGATTTCAAAAATACAATACATTGTGTGACACTACTTTTGTCACATCGGATCACTGACTACTAACAGTAATGAAACAGCAGTGAAAAGTCACTCTTATCCACATATGGCCTCCTTAATCCTCAGTTACAGAGACTTTATTGATTGAATATACCTCAGATGTCAGATTGTGATATGATGGCCCCCAATAACCTTATTCCCCTTTTCTTTACACAACTACACACTGGTCCTTTAAAGCCAAATTAATGTCTGTTTAACTTGATCTAGGCAAAAGGGTCAATCATTTACATGCACAGATAGCCTCACATACCTACCAGCTGCAGTTACATTGCTGACTGTGTACATGTCAAATGATTAGTGGTGGTTATTAATAATAATAATAATAATAATAATAATAATAATAATAATAGTAATAATAATGGCCACAGTAATATATTAAAAATCATTTCACAGTAACATACAATATCTACATTAAAGTATAAAAAATTACTTTGTACAAATGTGTACTAAGCTTGGGAAGCTATAACAATGACTGTTTAAACTGCAAATGACATAAAAAGTCTGCTACATTTGTACACAACCCCTCTCCAAGAGTTACAACCACTTTTTTGGCTGTGTACACCTCATAAATCTGATTGTATTAAAATAATTGCCCATAGTAATGTATCTTGCCTCTGTTTCACATAAAGACATAAAAGCCCTGCCATGCCCATCACCACTTCTTAACAGCTACAAAAATTTATTTTTGTTTTATTTCACACAGGAAGTAGCCTAGGTGTTCCAGCTTACTTTGCACTAAGTCTAACCACATTTGTCCTGCAAAAACAGCATAATAAGCAAATGCCAGCACGTCAGTCATTATTATCAAAGGCAGTCCCCATGCACAGTTGTGTTTGTGTACCTCCCCAATGTCCAACAGTAATAAAAAAAACAGTAAGAAGAAGTTAAGTGATACATTAATTAAACTGTTTCAAATAAACACATAGTTGCTAGTACAGCCCTGCCTACAAAGCCAACCAAGATCCAACACCTTACCTCTCAAGTTCCCTGATTTTGCAGAACATCCCTGATTCTTCCTCATAGTTTTGTCTTGATCCTCATAAAATTTTTGATTTTCTGGTTAATTGAATTAGGATTACAGCCGGTTAGTAATGCCAGACATTAGAGTTTCGTGTTTCCTGTTGTTCAGAAGTTCAGAAAATGCAAGTTGATGCAAAACCTGTTGTTCTATTAACCTTTGAAGTAAACTAGAGTAATATTTGAAAATTGCCCTTTATTTTGGTACTTTCTTCCTGCATTAGTTTTGACTTTTTCCCAGATTCTTGGCCGATGAAGTAGAAAGCCATTCCAGTGCCAAATATATGGTTGCCTATCTGCTAGCACACACACACACACACACACACACACACACACACACACACACACACACACACACACACACACACACACACACACACACACACACACACACACACACACACACACACGCGCACACACACACACACACACACACACACCTCATGGGACCTGTTACATCACTGAACAAGAAATCTTCATCTTCTGAATAAAGTTATATGAACAGTTGCTACATTACAGTAGTGCACCCTGATAGTAGAAGTAGAACAATCCACAAATATCTTACTGACACAATAAAAGATACACAATAAGAGCCCCTGCATTTAATCTATAGATAGTG